>NC_136974.1:38463995-38500518 GCF_032717465.1 Coenobita brevimanus
CTATCCCTCCTCATCACAACAATACACTTTTGTCCCATCCCTCCTCTTAATTCGTCAATAGTAAACTTAGCCTCCCCCCCAAACCCAGGCCTAGCATTTAAATAAGAACTAAACGTCCATCTAATCATTATTATTTCTGTGCGAAATGTGTTGACTACGTAATCCTTGGTTAGGTAAAGATTCGTTTATTCCCCTGAACCAGAGTGACATGATTCTTATTTTATTCTTATTGTTATCAAGCCATTTTATTCAGCTTACGAGCAGCCTCTCGTACTAAAGACTTTATTAGTACTGTATCTGACTCCTTCAGTTTGAAAAGTGTACCCTAAGCTGAATAAAATCATCAGGCTGTTGCAAGAATAAAATGAACGAAGTTTCCTGGCTGAATGGGTTAGCATTACCATGATCATTTGCCCCGACATTATCCGATTTATTCACCTTCTCGATAACTGACTGAAATTTTGGCAGTCATGGTCGGTGACAGTATGGGGCTTTGACCATAATGGCTTTCAGGTTGGCTCTCATGACTGTACCGTTCACATATTTGCATAAAGATTGTGATTTACACCCTTCCTTCGATCAGGGCATGCGTTCTGACGTCGTGCGTTGTGTGAACTACGGGGGGAGGGGGGTGAAGATTGTCAGTACCCCCCCCCAAGAAATTACTTAAAAGAAATAATTCGTGTACTCTATTGGATGACGTGGATGTGGACGTATTATAACTACATATTTACACGGCACAGCAATTCCACTATGACACGAGCTGTTGACAATGCTGGTGCTCTTGGGTCTAAAGAAGCTATTTTTTCGGTGACAATCCCTACTAAGAAATGAGTTCATTATTCACACACCCATCCGGCAAGGGAGATACAATAATCCTGGTTAACATCTGTTTATTTCGAAGGTGCCCTGAGGTTTATGAAAAGTCCCAAACACTCCTTGCTAATTAAACAGCCGATGGAAAATATGTTAAATACCATTGTTAAATTTGCCAACATTTACAAACAACCACACTGATATATTTCCAGAGGTAGATTTTTGTGATTTGACGTCGTAGCAGTGGCTAATTGTACACACCATCTCTAAACTCCCACCTTCTCTATGCCCGCTACTCCAGTCCCCCTTCCCTACCCCCTCACCTCTTCCCTACCCCCTTACCTCTTCCCTCAACCCCCCTCCCCTCTTCCCTACCCCCTCATCACTTCCCTACCCCCTCACCTCTTCCCTCCCCCTTTACCTTATCCCTCTACCCCCTCACCTCTTCCCTCTACCCCCTCACCTCTTCCCTCTACCCCCCCTCACCTCTTTCCTCTACCCCCCTCACCTCTTTCCTCTACCCCCCTTCCCTCTTCCGTCTACCCCCCTTCCCTCTTCCGTCTACCCCCCTCACCTCTTCCTTCTACCCCCTCCCCTCTTCCCTCTACCCCCTCCCCTCTTCCCTACCCCTTCCCCTCTTCCCTACCCCCTCCCCTCTTCCCTACTCCCTCACCTCTTTCCTCTACCCCTCTCTCCTCTTCCCTAACCCCTCATTTCTTCCCTACCCCCTCACCTCGTCCCTACCCCCTCCCCTCTTCCCTACCTCCTTCCCTCTTCCCTACCCCCTCCCCTCATCCCTACCCCGTCACCTCTTCCCTACACCCTCCCCTCTTCCCCCTACCCCCCTCATCTCTTCCCTACCCCCTCACCTTTTCCCTCTACCCCCTCACCTTTTCCCTCTACCCCCTCACCTCTTCCCTCTATCCTCTCACCTCTTCCCTCTACCCCCTCACCTCTTCCCCCTTCCCCCTCACCTCTTCCCCCTTCCCCCTCACCTCTTCCCCCGTCCCCCCTCACCTCTTCCCCCTTCCCCCCTCACCTCTTCCCTACCCCCTCACCTCTTCCCTCTACCCCCCTCACCTCTTCCCTCTACCCCCCTCACCACTTCCCTCTACCCCCCTCACCTCTTCCCTACCCCCTCACCTCTTCCCTCTACCCCTCACCTCTTCCCTACCCCCTCATCTCATCCCTCAACCCCCCTCCCCTGTTCCCTACCCCCCCACCTCTTCCCTACCCCCCCACCTCTTCCCTCTACCCCCCTCACCTCTTCCCTACCCCTTCACCTCTTCCCTCTACCCCCTCACCTCTTCCCTCTACCCCCTCACCTTTTCCCCCTTCCCCCTTCACCTCTTCCACCTTCCCCCTTCACCTCTTCCCTACCCCCTCACCTCTTCCCTACCCCCTCACCTCTTCCCCCTTCCCCCCTCACCTCTTCCCTACCCCCTCACCTCTTCCCTCTACCCCCTCACCTCTTCCCTCTACCCCCTCACCTCTTCCCTCTACCCCCTCACCTCTTCCCTCTACCCCCTCACCTCTTCCCTCTACCCCTCACCTCTTCCCTCTACCCCTCACCTCTTCCCTACCCCCTCATCTCTTCCCTCAACCCCCCTCCCCTGTTCCCTACCCCCCACCTCTTCCCTACCCCCTCACCTCTTCCCTCTACCCCCCTCCCCTTCCCTTTACCCCCCTCTTCCCTCTACCCCCTCATCTCTTCCCTACCCCCTCACCTCTTCCTTCTACCCCCCCCTCCCATCTCCCTGCTACCAGTCAAACCTCCCCTACCCTCACACCTCTGCTCTCCACCTCTCAGGTTGAATTTTTCCATTGACACGAAGAAAGAAGAGGATTTTCGCACGATCAAGCAGGCAGAGGATATTTACGCGGCCAGGCAAGCAAAGGATATTTACACCGACACGACAGACGACAGGAGTGGGAAATAATAGCTTTCTCCCCAAGTAAAAGGTATTTGAACCATTTTTAAACTTTTTGAAATTTGAAATATTTTTTTCTGAGCTGTTCTCACATCGTACACTTAGTCATGCATTTTGTTTAATGTTAAAAGAGTTATTTTCACACACACACACACACACACACACACACACACACACACACACACACACACACACACACACACACACACACACACACACACACACACACACACACACACACACACACGCACGAAACACGCACACGCACCACACACGCACACGCACAGATCTCTCTCTCTCTCTCTCTCTCTCTCTCAAATTTTGCACGAGAGCACTGATAGCTGTGTGGTGGTTGTGACGGTGGTGATGTCAGCGGTGTTGGTGGTGGTGGTGTGTGGTTGTGATGGTGGTGGTAGTACGTGGTTGTGGTTGTGGTGATAATGTTATGCTGGTGGTTGTATTACGATGGAGTGTGGTTGTGGTGGTGGTGGTGGTGGTAGTGTGGGTGTGGTGATGGTACAGTATGGCTGTGAAGAACTTAAAGGAAGGATGTGTGGAATGGGAAGGAATTGGATGACAAGTTGGGGTTAGAAGACATTGACGTAAGTTTGCAATATAATGTTGGTGTTATGTAAAATAAATCTCTCAGGGAAATGCGCTACGAAGCCTCCTATGCCACCCAGAATACGGGACATAGGCTCAGGGCTCAGCAGTAGCATATAGTGCGTACTTTGGCCTAATTGATATTTGCTCCACAGAAAACGATGGAAACGACGGAGGACGAGATGTCAACCCTGGCCAGCGAGATGGCAACTGCAGGCGAGGGGGAAGGCGAAGCTGCAGCCCCAGAAGACGAGATGGCAACCTCAGAAGACGAGATGGCAACCTCAGAAGACGAGATGGCAATCTCAGATGACGAGATGGCAACCTCAGAAGACATGGCAACCTCAGAAGACATGGCAACCTCAGAAAACATGGCAACCTCAGAAGACATGGCAACCTCAGAAGACATGGCAACCTTAGAAGAAGGGGTGGCAACTACGGAAGAAATGGCAGCTGTAGACGACGAGATGGCCGCTCGAGAACATGGCAAGCCCTGCAGAGGAACTGGTGCAGCGTGTGTTGTAGCTTGTACTGATAGGTGATGTGGTAGGGAGGGTAGCAGCAGCTGTGGCGGCACCTGTATAGCGTTACTCTGGTAGGCACTGCATTCCTTAGGCACCTCTGATGTTCCTGTATTTCCCCAGGCGATGGAGAGACGGCTGCGAGGGAGAGACGAGACGGCCGAGAGACCAGGGGAGACCGGAGTGTCTGCAGGGAGATCGGAGCGCCGGACAGGACAGGTGACAGGTTGTATTTTTCTTTGTATTTTCCTTTAGGGTGTGATTGTGTGTGCGTGATTTGTGAGTGTGTGTGTGTGTGTGTGTGTGTGTGTGTGTTTGTGTGTGTGTTTGTGTGTGTGTTTGTGTGTGTGTTTGTGTGTGTGTGTGTGTGTGTGTGTGTGTGTGTGTGTGTGTTTATACTAGGCTGGGTGTGGCAGGTAGGTGGGTCTGGGGAGGGAGGTGGGGTGGGGGGAGGCGGGAAAGGGGGGACTTCCTTCTACTTCCATCTTCCTCTCCGTCTGTCCTGTCTGCCTATCCTCAGCACAGCCGAACGTGCTGGGATGGTGTGTCTGTCTATTAGTGTCTGTCTGCTTTAGTGCTTCTTTCACTTCCCCACCTTTACTTTTTTATGCGCTTTTTCTTTTTCTGTCGTTCTAGAGTGAGCGTGATGGAGAGAGGGTAGAGGGGTGAGTAGGAGCGAGGGAGCGAGTTGGAGATAGACATAGGACCTTCTACATAATATTAATTGCTAAAGGTATCTTGCCCGTATTTAACTGATATACTTTGATAATACTTGAAACATTTGCTCTAGTCCAATACTTTTGTGATATACTTTGAGATACTTATACTTAATTATATAAAATCTTCTGCCAGAGTAACCTAACAGCTGCTGCCATTGCTACTTGTATACTTTGTAAATGTATTGTAATTGTAAACTCTTGTAAAACACTGAAGATAATAAAAGAATCAGCTGTATATCAACTTTACTTTGCCCTTTATGGTATTACAAATGACCAAAATACAATATCACAGAAAAAGTAAAGTATGCAAAGAAAGCATACAATGCTATACTCTAGTTCCCAAAGACATGGAACAGAGTACACAGTAGAATCCAGCACAAGTTAA
The DNA here is from genome assembly GCF_032717465.1 of Coenobita brevimanus. Lineage (NCBI taxonomy): Eukaryota > Metazoa > Arthropoda > Malacostraca > Decapoda > Coenobitidae > Coenobita > Coenobita brevimanus. Next base: position 38,468,971 of record NC_136974.1, read on the forward strand.
ATGATTCTGTCCCGTCATCCTAAGAGGGTTTTCTGAAGCTGTAGGATATCGTCAGAAGCTAGCAAAGAGTAAAAGTGACATCCGCAAACCGAGAGTTCTGCGTCCAGCGCTCCGCGGTTCAAGTCCCCGAGGTGGACAGATGTTTTGAGGTGTACTGTAGACGTTACCAGGGCGTAGCTTGGTGGCCTACCCTTTAATATTCTGGACTAATGGTGGTCTAGCCTCGTGCCCCTGCGCTCCACCTCATAAAAAAAAAAAAGAAGGAAAGCCATGGGTCATGAATGAACTAAAGGACTGAACTAAGCGGAGAAGAACAAAAATCGTAGAGAAGATCGCTCCAAATTTGATGAGACAGTGTAGTATAACTGAGTGAAATAGGCGTTGGATATGACGGAACTAAACGGCAGTTATACCCACCACTCTTCTGTACCCTACAGTACCCTGATTCAGCCTACCCTACCCTACCCAGCCCTACACTACCCTACCCAGCCCTACACTACCCTACCCAGTCCACCACCACCCAGCCCTATCCTACCCTGCCATAACCTATCCTACCCTCCCAAACGCAACTCGACCCATCCCTACCCCACCCTGCCAAAACCAACCCAACCTTACCCCACCCTGTCAAGACCGACACAATCCTACCCCACCCTGCCAAAACCAACCCAGTCCTACTCCACCCTGCCAAACCCGACCAATCCTTTCCCACCCTGCCAAAAACCGACCCAATCTTACCCCACCCTGCCAAAACCGACCCCATCCTACTTCACCCGGCCAAAACCGACCCAATCCTACCCTACCCTGCCATAACCGACCCATCCCTACCCTACTCTGCCAAAACCAACCCAATTCTACCCCACCTGCCAAATGCGACCCAATCCTTGCCCACCCTGCCAAAACCGACCCACACCTACCCTACCCTGTCCAAACCGACCCAATCCTACCTCACCCTGCCAAAACAGACCCATCCCTACCCTACCCTGCCATAACCGACCCAACCCTACCCCACCCTGCCAAAACCAACCCTGTCCTACCCCACCCTGCCAAAACCCACGCAATCCTACTCCACCTGGCCAAAACCGACCCAACCCTACCCCACCCTGCCATAACCGACCCAACCCTACCCCACCCTGCCAAAACCGACCCAACCCTACCCCACCCTGCCAAAACCGACCCAACCCTACCCCACCCTGCCATAACCGACCCATCCCTACCCCACCCTGCCAAAACCAACCCAACCCTACCCCACCCTGCCAAAACCAACCCAACCCTACCCCACCTTGCCAAATGCGACCCAACCTTACCCCACCCTGCCAAAAAAAACTCAATCCTACCCCACCCGGCCAAAACCTACCCAACGTTACCCCACCCTGCCAAAACCGAACCATTCCTACCACACCCTGCCATAACCGACCCAGTCCTACCCCACCCTGCCAAAACCGGCCCAATCCTACGCCGCCCTGCCAAAACTAACCCAACCTTACCCCACCCGGCCATAACCGACCCAACGCTACCCCACCCTGCCACAACCGTCCCATCCCTACCCTACCTTAACCAAACCAGTCTTATCTAACTCATTGTCCACATTAACACTTTTTTCCATTTTCATCTTTCTTCCTCCAGACGATTTTCTTCAACTCTGGAGAGAAATTTCATACTGGAGGGGTTAGATACAGTCACCATCAACCCCTTCACTACGAGGGGATCTCCTAAGCTGAATAAAATCGTCCGGTTACCTAGAACAAAGTAACTAAGTCATTCTCTGTCTGAAGGGTTATGTGTCTGTCCCATCATCCCGAGAGGGTTTCTTTAAGCTCCAGGAAATCGTCTAAAGGTAGCAAAGTGTAAACATGACATCAGCACTTGTTCTAGGCGCCACAGATCGAGTCCCGGAGGTGAACAAAGGTTTTTATATCATATAGACGTTTTATATTTTATATTTTGCAACTTTCAGAGGCATTTACTCAGCTTTAGGAGTCTTATGGATAGGCTCAATCAAACGTATCGAACCTCCCATGTTAGAAAAAATAGCTTACAGAAATGCGTCCTCGTACTGAAGGGGCGGAATGGACAGATCGAGTGACTAAGATATTGAATTATGTATATGACTGGTTTTGTTATTTCTATTATTATTATTATTGTTTCAGGCAAATGTCCCAGGCTTCTAGACTGGCTGACTAGCGAATATTATTAAGTCTCCCGTGGCTCCGTGCTCCTTCCACTCAAGAGCCTGCACTTCACGCATTCCACGCACAAGATGGCGCCACCGCTGCATTCCTGCGAAGACGAGAGGTCAAGAGGACGACACTTGCTTTTTGTTTGTTTGTTTATTGTAATTGCTTAAAGTTGTGATCCCTCCAACTTGAATGCTCAGTTGTAACTATAGATAACTAGAATACGATGCTAGTCACGAAGAAGGGCTATGAAAAGATACAGAGCTCGTAGTATTGGCTGGATGAATCACTCTTGCGTGATAATCAAAGACGGTGAATAAAACCCACACTTGTAGACGAAGAATATAATTACCAAACAGTTTCGCTGGACACTGCCACCATCTTCAGTGGTCAAGATAGTGAGAGGGAGTGACATACTGCCTATACAAGGGTTCCTTTTTATGCGTGTGTGTGTGAAAGGGTGGGGTAAAGGTGAGGTGGGGTGGAGTAGATTGTAAGCGGGGGTTAACCCAAGGGGGATTTTGGGGGGGACATTACCGGACAGGTCGGTGTAATTCCTATCTGACCTTACCTGTGTCGTAGCAGGAAGGGACATCCCTTCCTGCTACAAGTGTTGGTTTTAATCACCGGCTCGTAGTATTTTTTCTTTTAACTAAGATACATGAAATAAGCTGCAAAAATACGAAAATACGAGCTTACTTAATGTAAATGAATTATAGTACGTTCAAGATGGAGGGAAGGCATTTTGTATTTTGTTTATGATGTTATAGTGTCTCTCAGGATCCTAGGATCCTCTCTCGGCTGAACCAAATTGTCTGGCGTCAGCTGGAACATGATGCTAGGGGTTATGTCGGTCGTGAGGGGGTTAATGGTGACGGTATTGACACTGTCAGGCTCCTATGACTCACTCAGTCGAATAAAATCGTCTGAGTCAGCTGAAATGGGGTACTAGAGTTGTCCCGAGCACAACTCTAGTATTCCATTCCAGCTGACAGACGATTTTGTTCGGCTGAGTGAGTCATAGGAGCCTGACAGTTACTACACTGTCACCATTAACCCCCGCATGACCGGCATAACTCTGGTATATCATGTTCCAGCTGACGCCAGACAATTTGGTTGAGCCAAATTGTCTGGCGTCAGCTGGAACATGATGCTAGAGTTATGTCGGTCGTGAGGGGGTTAATGGTGACGGTATTGACACTGTCAGGCTCCTATGACTCACTCAGTCGAATAAAATCGTCTGAGTCAGCTGAAATGGGGTACTAGAGTTGTCCCGAGCACAACTCTAGTATTCCATTCCAGCTGACAGACGATTTTGTTCGGCTGAGTGAGTCATAGGAGCCTGACAGTTACTACACTGTCACCATTAACCCCCGCATGACCGGCATAACTCTGGTATATCATGTTCCAGCTGATGCCAGACAATTTGGTTCAGCCGAGTGGGTCTGGGGCCTGGGGGGCACTATATGAAAATATCCAAAAAATATTAAAGGGGGGGCTATATCAATTTTGCCACAGGAGGTATACCAAAATTGGACTTTTTAATAAAACCCCCTCTTCTCTCACTCCCTGTGTTTTGTATATGTCCCTCTCTTTCTGCCTGTGGTGTGTCTGTCCCACCCTCTGTGTGTGTGTGGTGTGTCTACTGTGTGAACGTGGCTGTGTACGTGTCGTGTGTGTGTGTCTTGATGTGTGTATGTATGTAGTGGTGTGTGTGTGTGTGTATGTTGGTAGTAGTGTGTGTGTCTTGGTGTGTGTGAGCTGAAGTGTAAGTATGGGGCCTTGTGGTTTTAAGGAAAGCCTGCTATGCAAACTTCCCTCAGCCACATTTTAAAGAAACCTCTATCACACCGGGACTTGAACCCGGGTCCTCCTGATCAGCAGGCCAGCACCATGCTGACCCTGCTACCGCGGCCCCGAGAGTATACCGGCTAAAACTTCTACTGTATTTTATTTCTTTACATGTTACAAAAAATGGGAAATTGAACAACATGCACAGACTAAACTAAATTGTCATGTACCTATTAATGTCGCTTTAGGAGAAGATATCTCGAAATTTCCTGAGCTACTTGGAATACCTAAGCCTGCAGTTTAATGCTAATCATGAACAAGTGCTATGGAAAGAATATAGAGCAGTTGCTACTTATATAAAGGGAGAAAGTAAAAACTGCAACTTAGACCGCTATCAACGGCAGGACTTAAACGATTAACCATACATTACATAAACTTAACACACTGAGTGACACAGAAACTAAACATATGATACAAATTCTTTAATGAAACTTATAATGAGAGTACAAATGACAAAATATACACTGCACAGGAAGACAGTACAGTACTCAGTGGTCATACTCTGAGAATTAAAGCCTATCTGTTGTACCGATTTATAAACGGAAGAGATGAATCGCTAAATTTGATCCACAGTAAAAAAAAAAAATAATAATAATAATAATAATAATGAATACATAAAACAATAAAGACAAACCATATAGACTACATGTCCACCCTAAACTGACAAAAACCTGGCATCTCTCCACCTTGAATGCTGAGCTATTTCTAGAGATAAAGACTAGATTATCATGCAAATCACAATGAAGATCTATAGGGAGGATGCAAAACCATAATACTGTCTTATTCTGCCACTTAGATACAGGAACTAAGCAGCAGAAGGACTAAAATTTGTCAAGGTGAGCCAACTACAATGACACAGATGAAGTCTGAGATTATATAATGTGTAATCATGAACTGATTGCATCATTTAGTAAAGATTACAAAAGGAAAAGCTATCAAATCTGAAAGTGTAAGTACTATACAAGATATGATTAACCTTGTACATCCATATTTTGAGATGTGCTTCCTATATCATAGCCTACACACAAATTCATCCCCCTCAACAGTAATGGTATATTCCTGCTGTCTCCTGACTTCCAATCAACTTATGAAACCTCTCTCCTAATTACAGTACAGTAATATGTTAGTGAAGGCTGCTAGTAATTACCTTCAGTATGATAATTCTTATTTAAAGGTAGCAGCAATGGTTAATGAAGGATGTAAGGTATGCAGTCCTTCCAGTTCAATATACTATATCTCCAATCAGGCTTTATCCAGTGTCTCTCCTACACATGTTAATACCTTCAGTCTTCACTAGTTTAACTCACAGAGCAGGGATTTTTTTTTTTTTTTCATGCCATCTCATGATTATATTTAGCTTTGTATAGACTTCTGGAAGTGTAGGGGTTAGGCACAGCCACACTGAACTCCTGCAATAGCAGAGACTTTGCATAAGTTGAATAAAATTGCCTTCTGGCACTATGAATAAACTGAAAAGGGCATCACCGGGATTGCAAGAGTTAAAAGGACTCGCTGAGTTTATATCCCCGATGTAAACAAACTACCCATTAGTTTTTACGCACATCCCCTCATTTTTTCCAGCCAATTATTTATTTTTTCCAGCCAATTAACCTACTATGCCTGCCCATGTACAGGATCACATTCGACCTTAAAACCTAAACAGATAGTGTGAATATCAGGGGATTTAAGTAGCACTGCTTACTCGGGTTTAAAGGGACATCTTGGTCACCTGGAGATACACACCGCCGTATATCATCCTTATAGCTAATAATTACAACTTACATCAGCCGACTACACCTCTCGATAATGACAGCAAACACTGATAAACACATGGGCATAAGAATTACCATAATAAGAAGTAGACTAACACTGTAAAGAATAAAATCTTCACTCACCTCCAGCATCTCTCAACGTTGCTCCCATAATGCAACAGTGACGTCACACTTCAAATTAAACATTTACTTATTAAATTTTAAGAAGAAAATTTCGTGAATATATCATCAATCTTTTAAACATTAATTTTCGTGCAAACTGAATAGAGAGGTAAGTAACGTGTTTCTTGTTAAATTAAAGATAACCCCATGAATCAGTGGCATCATCATCTCTCTCTCTGAAATTCCATACAGAGTACCAGAGTAGGATCACTATTTACTGTCCTGCCGATATATCTCTACAGTTTTACAAGGGGATTTAAAAATAAACGGCCTGGTGGTGGTGGTGGCAGGGGATAAAATTTTGCGATACCAGTCTCTAATCTGCTGCCATTCCCTACAGAACCTGAGCATAATAGACGAGAAATTAGCCCAGGTTGATGCAGCAATTCTTAACTCAAAATTGCCCCAAGAACAACTTTCTGAAGTTTGTCACATTTCATGCAACACCCTGTATGGGAAATTTGGATAAAATATTGGTGAAAGAGAGAGAGATTGTCCAGGTGCTTGAGGGTGCGAAAGTGGATCTATGTGGAATAACTGAAACAAAATGGTGAGGAGAAAGTGTGAGAGAATGGGAGTATGGATGGGGTATATGTGCAGGAGTAGGTGAGAATGAGAGGGCAAAGGAAGAAGTATGTATAGTTGTGAGTAAAAGATGGAAGAGGAGCATAAGACAGTATGGATCAGTTGGGTCAAGGATTGTGTGGGTAAAGTTGAAAGTTGGAATACAAATGTGGGCGATTGTGTGTGTGTATGCACCAACGCAAGAGCGTGCTAGAAGAGTGAGAGAAGAGTTCTGGACAAGTGTGGAAGTGTGCATGGAAAAGTTTGGAAGGAATGAGAGAGTGTTTTTGATTGGTGATATGAATGGTAAAGGTGGTAATGTGAAGGTGGATGGAATAATTGGTGAGTGGGGTGTGCCTGCTGAGATAGATGAGAATGGGAGTGCGTTAGTGGACATTTGTGCTGGGAGGGGGTTGGTGATAGCCAATACCCTCTTCAGGCATAAAATGATCCACAGGTATACATGGCGAGTGATGAGAAGGGTGGGTGGTGAACTGAATGAAAGGAAGGCAATGATTGATTATGTGTGTGTGGATGAACGGATGCGAAGATGTGTAAAGGATGCAAGAGTGTATAGAGGCTGGGGGAGTGGACTTTCTGACCACTACTTGGTGGTGGCCAGAATTAGGATTCAAGTAAGATGGAGGAATAGAAGAAGGGAAAGACGAGAGGAAGGAGTAGTTGCAAGGAGAGTGGAAAGGTTACAAGAGGATGAGAGGATGAGAAAAAGGCAGAGTATAAGAGAGAAGTGGAGGAACGATTGGGCAAAGATGAATTGGAGCAGATGGGAGGCGTGGAAGGTGTGTGTAGGATATTTACAGAAGAAATATGTGTAGCATGTGATGTGGTGTGTGGAAGGAAGAGAAGACGGAGGGGGGTGCAAGGAACGGCGTGGTGGACTGAAGAGGTGAGACAGGCTGTGGCACAAAATAAGAAAGCATACAAAGAATGGATGAGAAATAGGGGCGTGGAAGAAGTTGAGAGGCGGAAGAGAGAGTTATATGTAGAAAGAAAGAAAGAGGTTAAAAGATTAGTAAGAGAGAGTAAGAAGAGAGTGGATGAGGAATTTGGAAGGAATTTGAGTGTAAAGTGGAGGAACTGTAAGAAAATGTTCTGGAAAGAGGTGAAAAGAGTAAGAGAGGGTGGAAGTGAAGTTAGCAGGGGAGTGAAAGATAAAAATGGTAGATTACTAGTGGAGAAGGGAGAAAAAGTGAGCAGATGGAGAGAACACTTTAAGGAATTGTTGAACATAGAGGATGGAAGTAATGCGAGTATAAGTGGCTGGGGAATGGCTGGGAGGAGGAGGGAGGTGAGAAGACAGGAAGAAATCAGTAGGATAGAAGTTGTGGAAGCAATGAAGAAAGTTAAATCTGGGAAAGCCCCAGGAATTGATGGAGAGTGTGGTGAAATGCTGAAGCATGGGGGAGAGATAGTAGTAGAATGGATGTGGAAGATGTGCAGATTGGCCTGGGAGGAAGGTAGAGTCCCGGAGGATTGGAAGTCAGGTATAATTATTCCCTTGGACAAAGGAAATGAGGAAAAAGAAGTGTGTGGTAATCAAAGGGGCATTTGTCTTCTTAGTATAATAGGAAAAGTGTATGGTAGGATACTTATTGACAGAGTCAGAGAAAGAACAGAGAAATTAGTTGGAGAAGAACAGGGAGGCTTTAGGAAGGGAAGAGGTTGTGTAGATCAGATATTCATTCTTAGATCTTGAGTGGAAAAGTTTCTAGAGAAGGGAAAGAAGTTGTATGCGGCTTTCATGGATTTGGAGAAAGCATATGACAGGGTGGATAGACAAGGATTGTGGAAAGTGTTAAGAATATATGGAGTAGATGGGAAGTTGTTGAATGCTGTGAAGAGTATGTACGATGATGCGAAGGCTGCAGTGCGTGTGGATGGTGAACTAAGTGAATTTTTCTCTTTGAAAGTTGGGTTGAAACAGCGATGTGTCATGTCTCCATGGTTGTTCAATCTGTACATGGATGGGGTAATAAAAGAGGTACAAGGTAGGGTAGTGGATGTTGGAGTGGCCCTGGTGAAAGAGGATAGTGTCTGGAAACTCCCTGTACTGTTGTTTGCAGATGATACTGTGTTGTTGGGTGAAGACGAAGGGGAGCTGCAAGGCTTGGTGGATGAGTTTGGGAGAGTGTGCAAGAAACGGAATCTAAAGGTGAATGTAGGGAAGAGTAAAGTGATAGTCTTTGAGAAAGGTGAAGTCAGTGAATGTACAGCGAGGTTGGATGGTGAGGAATTGGAAAATGTGAGTACGTTTAAGTACTTGGGTAGTGTGATGAGTAAGGATGGAGGTTTGGAGGGTGAAGTGCTTGAAAGGGTACAGCAGGGAAGAAAGGTTGCTGGTTCTTTGAAAGCAGTGATAATAAACAGGGAAGTGAGCATGGAAGTGAAAAAGTTACTACATGACAGTATTGTGATACCAACTCTAACGTATGCAAGTGAAGCTTGGACGTTGTTTAAAGGACACAAGTCAAGAGTGAGAGCAGTGGAAATGAGTTATTTAAGAGGAGCCTGTGGAGTCACATGGAGAGACAGGCTGACGAATGAGGATATAAAGGAGCGTTGTGGTGTGGATGTGGATGTGATAGGAAGCGTTATGAGAACACACTGAGGTGGTTTGGCTATGTGGAGAGGATGGAGGGTGAAAGACTGACGAAGAGAGTGTATGTGAGTGAGGTGGAGGGGGAAGAGGGAGGGGAGGCCGAGGATGAGATGGAGGGATGGGGTGGAGAGGTATATGAAAGACGGGGGTGTGAGTTGGGAGCAGGGCAGTGAAATGGAGGGGGACAGGGCGACTTGGAGTCGATTTGTTTGTGGCCACCCCAAACGGGATTGAGGCGTCTGGCAATAGATAGAGATAGATAGAAGATTAAATAACTAAAGCTAACACTGATTTGAACTAATACACATCTGGTCCACAGGTCGTGCTGGAGTCTGCTGCCTTGTTGCTGCTTCCTTGCCACACTGGTCATACCCTGCTGAAGTTTGGTCTGCCCTGCCGTGAGAAGCCTGACGGTGGTGTGGTGTCTTCCCCTACTCTGAGATGCCTGGTGGTGTGGTGGTGGTGGCGGCGGCGGTGGCGGCAGGGTGTCATGTCTTCCCCAGCCGTGAGATTACTTGCTGCTGCTGCTGGTGATCTGCCCTGACCTGCCGAGAGAAGCCTGGTGGTGATGGTGTGATCTGCCTTGCAAGTCCAGGATGTTCTGTGGACAAATGCTACTTTTGAATATATATTTTATATTGCTGTCTCTGTTAATGTATTTTGTACTGAAGTATTAATAATGAAAACTTAAATTTTCTGTCTTGTTTCATTACCTTTTTAACTGTGGCTTTGACTTAATATAGGTGATCAGTATATTGCGCTCTGCAGTCTTGTGTGTTGTGGGGACGGCTTTTGTGATGAGCTAAGACATTCTGATCGCTTCACCAAATTACTGCTCAGCCGTGTGATCAGTGGACATAAAAGATTATACAATACAATGATATACAGCTAAGCATAAAAAAGGTTATGGGAATTCTCCACCATGCAATCAGTGGACCTAAATTAAAGCCTATATTATAAAGCTAAGCCTGAAGAGGGTTGTGGGAAATAGATAATGATGCAGGGTAGACACTGGTAATGTTCACTGAGCCGTGCCCGCAACACACAAGAACTGGGTGGCGTAATATATGGACCACCTTGTATAATGAGAGGCCGTAAGTGTGTGCTGACTCACAAACTTGCCACCAATGCCCCGTCATAACTATTACTGTGTCTTGTAGGAAGCACAAAGAAAACAGGCCACAGAATACCTCCTTGTCTCTTGTTCCTCCTACACAAACATACACGCCTTTCTCTTTAACTTGGCACAGAGTTTTATTTAAAGCATACCAGAATGTCAGGCAGATCAGTAGCAGAAGTAGACAATACTACAGCCCTACATTCTTTCCACAGCACTCATTCGTGACTAACATCATATTCTAGTGATAACTATCGCTACTACTCGGCAAACAGTATGGAAACTATAAGCTATCTGTCTATCCATCTATCTATAGCCAGACGACTTAATCCCGTAAGAGGTGGCCACAAACAAGTGGCCTCTATGCCACCCTGTCCCCTGTCATTCTGCATCACTCCCCCTAATTCACACACACCCTCTCTCATATACATCCCAACTCCATCCTCCACTTATAAGTAACACATTAAAACAACCGTGAATTACTGCCGCACAAGCTGAGCCGTAATCATATCCAACACAAACACGAAGGAGCTTTAAAGAACAGAAAACAATACCTTGATAGCAGAAGACACTAAGACCACAAGTACTGACAGCCTACACCAAGAAACATAACTAATTTCAGTCAGAGACCAAGTGAATATGAGAGGCACACAGTTCATCACTTCAGCTCAAGATCCGTCCCACCTTTGTAACCTTATGTTGCATCATCCTCTCCACAAAGAAACAAAATCGAACAACAGCCCAACACTACACAGAGTATCTTTGCAACATATCCCCTCCTCCACCCGACTCTACACTTCCCAGACACATACATAAACTCACAAACACCCCAGTCAGCCAAAACTTTCTGCCAAACACATACATAAACACACAGACACCCCAGCCAGCCAAAACTTGCTATACCAAACACATACATAAACACGCAGACACCCCAGCCAGCCAAAACTTTCTACCAAACAGCATCCTTCATGTGCCACCACCAGGCATATACCCTTCAGACACTACCGAACCCAGAGACACGAGCACACCAACCTTCCCTGCTACAATACTAACACAAAATATAACACACATACAATCTCCTGTTCTCATACTGCAAAGTGGCACCCCCACACCACAGCACACCCACTCACTTCCTGCACCACACCACCACAACACAGACAATCCTTCAACATAACACTGGGTTCACATCCAGAGGAGCCTAAGGTGTAACAAGAACAACAAAAACAACTCAGGCCAACTTAAAGTGAAACGAGTAGAGTTACGATAGGAAAATTATTTCAAGTTATTTTGTAAGCGCTTCGGGTACATAGAGTTACAAGGCCGCAGGGAACGAACTGCATACCGAGGGTTATAATACTGTGGCGGCTTAGGGGGCTTTATACCACCTTTTCTTCAGTGATTTATTGTTCAAGCGAGCGAGCGAACAGGGCAAGCGAGCGAGAACACTATATGACATGGTATAATAGGGTGGCAGAGAACAGCGCCAAGACTGTGTTGTCTAGGGAACTATTAAAGCAACAACGGATCTATGGACATCATTAGAAACCTAGTAAAAAAAATAATAGGAGTTACTTGAGGGACTTTTCTCAAAATTTGCCGAGCCAGTTCTGATCAAAGGAAAATAAAAGTACCAAACTGAGCACCAGAACCGAGTTATTCTAGAAGTTAAAAGCTACTGCAGATCTGTTCAGACAGCTGGAAAGCTTTTGAAGAAGCAATTGGTACTACTTAGGTTAAATAGACTTAGCTTTTAACATCAAGCAAGATGGATGGATGGATGGATGTGGAATCGTGGATGCTTGGACCGATGGTAGTGTTCCTGCTGTTTCGTCCTTCCACCTGCCGACAAAAATCATCATCAATATCCTCCACCTCATCATCATCATAGCTGTCGTCGTCATTATCATCATCATCATTATATACACCGTCATTCTCATTATCATTACCATTCTCATCATCATCATCATCATCATCATCAATATCATATTATCATTATCACCTACCTATCTATCTATTTATCTATATCTGTTTATCTATAGCCAGACGCCTTAATCCCGTAAGGGGTGACCACAAGCAAATCGCCTTCATGATGTACTGTCCTCTACCATTTAGCTCAAGTATCGCACTCATATGTTTCTACTTTTTCCCTCCATCTCATCGTCGGTCTCCCCCTCCCCCTCTATCCTTCCAGCTAACTCATGTGCACTCTTCTAGTCATTTTCTTATTCGCCATCCTCTCCACATGGCCAAACCATCTCGGAGTGTTTCTCTTAACGCTTTCAGTCTCATCCACATCAGCATCACAACGCTCCTTCATCTGCCCATTTGTCTGTCTGTCTCTCTATGAGACTCCACATGCTCCTCTCAAGTAGCTCATTTCCACCGCTCTCACTCTTGACTTGTGTCCTTCCAGCAAGATCCAAGCTTCACTTCCATACTTTAAAGTGGGAATCACAGCATGCAGTGCCCTTTTTTTTCATACTTTCATCCTCAGTTCCCTCTTCCTAATCACTGCTTTTTAGAGAACAAGCAACCCTCCTTCCCTGACGTATCATTTCAGTCACTCCATCCTCTAATCTTCCATCCTTATTCATCACATTACATAAATACTTAAATGCACTCATATTCTTCCATTTCCTGGCTATGCAGCCTCACTGTGCATTCTGTAACCTCATACGTTGAGAGGTTAAAGCATCACCACCATCAGCATCAACATCATTATCACCATCAATATCATCACTATCAGCCTGTGACACACCACTGCATGATAAGGACCCTCTCACCTTTCTCCACTCTGATCCATTGATTGTTAACTTGTTCCGTCCTTGCTCGGTAGATCTGCATCATATGATCTCTCCATCTTGTCTCTTCTGTGAAAGACGTGACACGAGGTGTGTGTGTGGAGTTACCTGAAAACAATATCAGAATTACTAGATGCGGGAGCTTCAGGCCCCTTAGGTTAATCTCCTTGGTTTGGTATGGTGTCGTGTGGTGGTAGGGGATTGTGTGGTGTGGTGTGGGGAGGATTGTGTGGTCAGGTGTGGTGTGATGTGGGAGGGTGGTTGTGTGTGGTGTGGTGTGTGAGGGTGATTTTCTGTGGTGTGGTGTGGTGTGGTGTGGTGTAGGAGGATGATTTTTTGTAGTTTGGTGTGGTGTGGGAGGGTGGTTTTGTGTGGTGTGGTGTGGGAGGGCGGTTATGGATGGTGTGGTGGGGGAGGAGGATTTTTTGTGGTGTGGTGTGGTGTGGGAGGGCGGTTATGTGTGGTGTTGTGTGGTAGGGGAGGAGGATTTTTGGTGGTGCGGTGTGGGAGGGTGATTTTGTGTGGTGTGGGAGTGTGATTTCGTGTCGTGTAGAGTGAGAGATTGGTATGGTGTGGTGTGATACGGTGTGGGAGGGTGGTATGGTATGGTGTGGTGTGAGAGGGTGATGGTGTGTGACAATGTGTGGAACGTAACTTGGCTTAACTATAATCTCTAAAGCCTATATGAGTACAACATCTCTCATACGAAAATGGTTAGTGAGAAGCAGACGGTCAAGGCCGGTCCTAGAGCTACTGTGATAAAATGTAGAAAATCATGTGTTGTATCCTTAAAATAAAAAAGAATATGTGAGGTTCATTCTTACCTTTAAATAAAGACCAAAATATATGTGTTACTTCACTCATATTCATCCACTTCCTAACGATACATAAAGAGACGTTGATCAGTGCATTATGGAACCCTGTGCTGTGATTTATGGGATGTAATAAGCTTTTCAGAATATTGCGTAAGTGTCTCGTAATTGTATAGGTAAAAGGTCCTATATTCTTGGCCTAATATTTACACTTGAAATAAAACTATGAATGTGTGGAAATAATTCTGCCATTTGAATAACTATGGTATCATCAACCAAGATATACATACACGAACAGAAGCACACACACACACACACACACACACACACACACACACACACACACACACACACACACACACACACACACATGCCCAGTCACCAAAACACGAAGTTAAACAGAAAGGAATGGGAGAGGTGACTCAGCCAATGACTTGAAGATCGTCGTCATCATCATCGTCGTCGTCGTCGTCGTCGTCTTCGTTGTCGTAATCATCACCATCATCATCTTCTTTCGTCGTCATCATCATCATCATCATCATCATCATCGTCAGCAGCAGCAGCATGTCATCACCATCCCAACACTGTAAAAAATGTAGTACAGAAGTTATATCAATATCATCACCATTATCATCAAATACATCACTATCATATAACCATATTCTAGAGTTTGCATCAACATCATCATCAGCAGCAGCATCAACATCATCAGCAGCAACATCCGTCTTCATCATCATCATTATCATCATCAGCCTGTGACACACCACTGCAGGATAAGGACCCCTCTCACCTGTCTCCACTCCGATCCTTTGGTTGTTAACTCGTTCCGTCCCTGCTCGGTGGATCTGCGAGTATCATCTCTATCTTGTTCTCTGTGTGCCTCATCCTCTCACTCCGTGTCTGGACTGCCATTTAGTTACGCTGGCTGTCCATGTGTTACCTGCTCTATGGAAGACGTGACCTAAGGACTGCGTGTGGACTGACCTGTAAACAAGAGGACAAATATAAGTGTGTTGCAGCATCACTACTATACCCTGTTCACTCTAACTTGGCGTAAAATTGCAATCTCTTTCTTAAATTTTGCGTTGTGACAAGGGGTTAACACTAGAATGGTGCTAGTCACGAAGAAGTGGTATGGAAATGATGTAGAGCTGTAAGTTTAATTCTTTCACTGAACTACCGGAAATAAGCTGCAAAAAAACGACTATCTCGGCCTTGGTAAAATGAAGGAACACCACCACAATATACGCGTACGTGTATGTGTGTGTGTGTGTGTGTGTGTGTGTGTGTGTGTGTGTGTGTGTGTGTGTGTGTGTGTGTGTGTGTGTGTGTGTGTGTGTGTGGTGCGAGGTGCCTGTGTGTTACCATGGTAACCTCCCGACACCATCACAGTTACATACACACATTTCCCCACCAGCAAGTTCCATTAGAGAGTACTGTGTGTGTGTGTGTGTGTGTGTGTGTGTGTGTGTGTGTGTGTGTGTGTGTGTGTGTGTATGCGCTTCAGGACAAAATAACTTACATACAATATTTTTTTTCCATCACATTGTCCCTCTGAAATATGAATCGCACTTATCAGTTTACATTCAGGTCCCAAACTGTACTGTTGGGTGGACAGGGACAAGGGAGCAGGCAAACCTAGTCCACCAGTCTGATCGGCACGAGAATCAACAGGACGACACTCACACTGCTATTTCACTGGTGCTGAGACACCAAGATTGAGGCAGTACAAGGCAGAGTTGCCGTGAATTGCACACTGGTTGTGACGTCATTATTGCACACGGCTTCGTTTAGTAACCAGGATGACAGAGGATGTATTGTTGGTATAACTACCATAAAATTTGGTATACTGTGAATACTGGAAGAGAGGGTATAATATTATTAATGATGTCAGACCTATTATGATTCAAGTGTAAGGACGTTAAATGATTAAGAGAGTTAATAATTCAGCAAATGTTGATTAATAACAAGACAGGAGACAAGTAAGTTTATCCACATCCAAGTTTTCTAGTATATCAAGAGTACACGATTTACAACATTGTTTCGGTATTTAGTTAATATTACAAAGTAAGTGTGCACTGCTAATGGTTGGCACGAGTCTTGTAAATAATATATATATTTTTTTAATTATATAGCCGGGTGCGTAGAGGTAGACTGTTCAACGACGTATTCTCCCTTGTTTTAAATGACAGTATTATAGACAAACGCTACATATTCGTTGGTTTAATCATGACAAAATTCCTCGTATTCCTACAAAATAACGTGAACAATTAGTGTGGAAAAAAATTCCACATTAGTGTGGAATGACGTCCGCCTGCCCACATCCATGCTCGTCGTTCATTTGTTTTTCCACATTAGCAGACGATTTTCCACAAAACGGCAGCACTGGACTACAAGGCCTCCTCATCTCCCTCACACTAACATCCCCCTTGTCTCATCAGAATTACGTCTAGTAGCCTTATAGGTATTATTTCTTTGGGCCATGATACTTCCTGGCTGTCAGTGAGATATCCTTGTGTCCTAATGTAGTCACCTTAATGGCTAAAAACAGCAAATAGCCAACACTTACCTCAGGGGAATGATGCAGCAGCAACACACACACACCCTCGTCCTTCCACTGTCATACGGCCACTAGCAAAAGTAGCCAAGTAGCGACGCCCACCAAGACGAGAAACATGTCCAGCTACTTTTACAACCACTAGATGGTTCCCGGGCCCTCTCATGGTAGGGGCAACTCTAGTATTTTATTCCAGGTACTGTTGGGCGATGACATTCAGCTGAGAGTGAGTCATACTATTATAAGAGTGTTAATGCTGTCTCTATTAACTCTCATGATCATACAGGTCTACCAGCCCTACCCAAAAATAAATTGTGTGTGTGTGTGTGTGTGTGTGTGTGTGTGTGTGTGTGTGTGTGTGTGTGTGTGTGTGTGTGTGTGTGTGTCTATGTGTTTTGTGTGTGTGGTGTGAGGTGCCTGTGTGTTACCATGGCAACCTCCCGATACCATCACAGTTACATACACACATTTCCTCACCAGCAAGTTCCACTAGAGAGTACTGTGTGTGTGTGTGTGTGTGTGTGTGTGTGTGTGTGTGTGTGTATGTGAGTGGGTGGGTGAATGTGTTGTGTGTGGAGGGTGGGGGTGGGGGTGAATGGTTTGATGTGGTTGCTGTGTGTGTGTGTGTGTGTGTGTGTGTGGTGTCGTCTATGTGTACCAGGTGACCGTGTGTGTGTGTCCGGCAGGGACACTGCGTGTGGATGCATTGTAGAGCTCATAGTGAACCTGTTTGAATGAAGGTTTGGGTATGCATATCAGTAAATGTGCATATATATGCGTGTGTGTGTGTGTGTGTGTGTGTGTGTGTGTGTGTGTGTGTGTGTGTGTGTGTGTGTCCATATGAGTATTCATAAATGTGTGTGCATCAGTGTGTGTACTCATCAGTGTGTGCATCAGTGTGTGTATGCATCAGCGTCTGTGTGTATCAGTGTGTGCATGCATTGCCGTGTGCGTGTATCAGTGTCTTAATGCATCAATGCGTGCGTGCATCCATGTGTGTGCATCGGTGTATTTGTGCCAGCGTGTGTGCGTGCATCACTGTGTACATGCAACAATGCCTGCATGAATCAGTATGTGTGTATTGAAACATATGTGGGTGCATCAATATATATGTACTACCATGTGCTTGCTTCCTTCCAGGAGCATAAACTTTGTAAATATAGGTAAATTAAGTTCTCCTTCGTGCATTCCCTGTATGTATGTATGTATGCATGTATATGTGTGTGTGCAGGTGCGTACATGTGTGCACTTGGGTGTGCGTCTGAGTATATGTGTGTGTTTTGTGTTTGTGTGTGTTTTTTGAGCAGATGCATGTGTACGTGAATGCACTTACAGCAGATTTATGACTACAGAACTAAGGTTATTTTTGCCAACACGTTCTTACCCTAAAATACAAGCCTCAGTAGTCACTTTATATTCAGGTTCTGATCTGTACTGCTGCGTGGACAGAGACAAGGGGGAAACAACCATGTCCACCAATTTGATCGGCACGAGAATCCACAGGACGATACTCACTTATTTCACTGGTGCTGAGACGCCAGAACTGAGATGCTGCTCGGCTCCCTTCCCTCACACACTGCCCCCTTGTCTCATCAAACTTACGTGTATTACCTTTATTTTTTACTTGTCTTTGGCCTATGATACATCCTGGCTGTCAGCAAGATATCCTTGTGTCCTAATGTAATTATCTTAATGACTAAAAACAGCAAAATCTAACGCTTACCTCAGGAGACTGAGTCAACGCCCCCTTACCTTCCCATCTCCTTTACTCACTGATACCTTCTTCGTCTCACCGACAAATATACATGTTACCCATATTTTTTACATGTCTTTAGCTTATAACACTTCCTGGCTGCCACTAATATATCTTTGTGTCCCATTTTAACCCTCTGAATGGTTAATAACAGCAAATTCCAACACGTACCCACAAGAAAACGCCGACGTTCCCTCTCCCTCTCGTCGTCCGGCGGCCACTGACTGACAGAGGCAAGCAGCGAGTCCTACCAAGCTTAGAATCTTTGCTTAGCTACTCTTATAGCCAAAAGATGGTATGGTGACCCTCTCATGACAGGGATTACTCAAGTGTTCCATCCCAGCTAATCCTAGACGCTTTGATCCACCTGAGAGTAAAGCATAGGAAACAGAGAGTGATCGTACTGGCATAATTTACAATGTTATTATTGGAATATTCTCCCTTCCTTATATTGCTGAAGTCAGAAGGTTTTATTCAGCTGAGAGTGGGTTGTAGGAGCCTTGTGTGTAAAAGAGAGCAGGTGTAAGGACGATAGCAATCAGAATCAGCAATAAAGTACTGTATCATTACTAAAAATTTATATGCATTAGATATCTGTTACGTATAGCACAAATTGAAGGTTCAGATAAAAACAGGGATATGCTTTTGTGCTTTCTCTCTCTCGTTTTATCTTTCTCTTGCCACACCCTCTCTTCGTGTCTTCCCTTTCGCTGCCTCAGGTGGGTAAGGGCTGTCTCCAGCTTATAATGCTCGCTCTCTTCCTGCTCCACTTACTGCATTCACTTTAATAACAATAATAATATCAATAATAATAATAATAATGATAATAATAAACTCATCTTTCAACTTGTATTTGTTAGATTCCCTCTTGGAGGATAATTATAAATAAATGAAAACTCATGTTTCACGGGAAACATGAAGAATCTTATTTAGTTAACTTTCCTCCCTTCTCTCTTCCCCGTCAGTATAATATTCCTCGATAATCTTCTGTCTTTCTTTCTTTCAGTCTTTCCTCGTCTTTCTGCCTACGGGTGACTTTACACTCCGTCTTCTGTCTTACATTCCTTCATTCTTTCCTCGTCCTTCTGCCTGTGGGTGACTCTACACTGAGTGACAACCCAAATGGTTTCCTGTACACAAGGAAACCATTTACTATGCTGGGTGGTAACCATATAACCAAAATTTGGCGCCTGGTGGTTTAATGGGTAATTATTGTGCTCCAGTCGGATTGAGCTGGTGAAGGTTTATATCCAAGGGATGGTTCGGGTCTATTGCTCACATAATGCCACTCAGGGATGAGTGAGGTTGGTCACTCTCATCTTAAATGTCAGGACCAACTGCCTAGCCCAGAGCTCCTACGCTCCTCATGGGGCAAAGTAGGATTGGATGACGATGGATGGATGAAAAGAAAAAGAACAGAGAATGAGATAAAGAGAGCAGAGACTGAAACAAAAAGCAGAAAGGCAGAATGGGGCCAGAAAAAGTGAAAAAAAGAAGAACGATAAAAAGAACACGGTAAGAGTAATATACGGCTTGGATAGGTGGTTCGGAGCCTGATGAGGACTGTGAGGAGTGATAAAGTATAAGCAGACGAGACAACGTGGTTCAGAGGCTGATGAAGGCTATGAAACGACCATGACTGATTTGAGAAGGTTGTCACTGTATAATCAGACAGGACGTGTATGACTCCTTTATGGTGTGTGTAATCAGCAGTAAAAAGCCTTGCAAACAGGAGTTTAGTAGAGGATAATCCACAAATATGGGAGTCAATGTTGTGCTTTGCCACATGGGCATATAACACAGCGTATCACAGAGTGTTAAAGGAATCCCCATTCTACCTCATGTTCCTAAGGGACCCTGGTGTCCCGTATGATGTCGTAAAACAGGAACCGATCTGCTATGATCTGGATAACTATAAAAATGAGATGGCCATTAAAGCTAATCGTACCTTTAAAAGATGTTTAAGGTACATTGAGGAAAGTCAAGAGGCCATGGAGAATCAACAGACATCGAGAGCAAAAGTAAAAGAGATTCGTACAGGAGATAGGGTTTATGTACGAAAGATTCCCAAGCCAGGAGAGCCTAAGAAACTTCAACCTCTATACGATGGACCTTTTAGAGTGAAAGGGAAAATTAGTGATGTGATAGTAAAACTGGTAGACATAAACACGGGGAGAGTCATGAAAGTCCACACAGACAGAGTCAGGCTTGCCCACGGAGATAATTTTGACGAGACAATGAATGGTAATGTGCGGAGAGCATATCCCCTCCATGAGGATCCTCTACAGCCCGAGGAAGTGCAAAAATATGAACTGAGAGATATTTTAGACGTAGAAAGAGCGGACGAAGGAAACGCCTCACAATTGCAGGAAACAGAGGAAAATACTCAAAGCGTGCAGAGCTTGCACGAAGAGCAAGAAGAAGGTGCGGTGGCTGATTCGATTGATGATGCTGAAAGAGGACGAAAAACCTATAGTTTAAGATCTACGGGACAGGTAACAGACTTACCTAATATTATGGATAGGCCTATAGAATACCTAAAATAAAAGTTGACCCTTTTTACAGGTCCTACTGACCGTGATCATCAGTGGACTTGGAAGTCAAGCATGGGAAGACCTACCAGTGAGAGCGGGACTTGCATTCACCGCACAACGTCAGGCCCACATAATAATAATAATAATAATAATGACGTATAGAAAAGGGGGGGAAAGGAAGGAAGGGAAGAATGATTGTGTATATGTGATGAGTGTTATGCAACCAGGGCGACGACACATGGTGGCAGGAACTAGGCCTTAGTTTAATCTCCCGGCCTTACTGAGAGCTGAGGTTCCTGGTTGCATTGTGTAAGGTGCATGTGTGTGTGTGTGTTTTTTTTTTTTTAAGTAGGAGAGGAAGAATTTAGACTAAGAGAAAGAGTGTCGGGGCTTAACCCAACGTGCGTGTGTTTGCTGTTGGGAAGGGGGGGGGGTCTCGCACGTGCACTGTGTTGTTAATTAAGGGCGGGAGGAGTGAATAGCTACGGCTTTCTCTGCCAAGCATTAGCTTATTGGCTGCCTCTCAGGTTCATCTGATCTTTTCCGGCTCCAGAAGCCTGGGTAGGATGGTAGGATACGGGTGTTAGGGTAAGGTGTTGTAGCCCTAGAGGGCTTGGGTAGGGGGATAAGGAAAGGGGAGGGGTGGAGGAAGGGCAGTATGGGGGGGTCACGGTCTGAGGCGGGGGTGCTGGATATGAGGATGGCGGGTTATTACGTGGTTGCCGTGATCTTGATAATGGGTGTAGGGGTGGTTTAGAGTCTTAAGTGAATTGCAGGGTGTGAACTAAGTAGTTGATTAATAAAAGGGTCAGTAATAAATAAACTATTGGTGCTTAAGTGAACCCTCAGCGAAACACGAACATGTTCCGCCCTTGCCATGACGCGAGACAGACAGCCAGGCGCCGCGGAGCTGGGCGGCGCACGCATACACCCCCCGTATAACATTTGGTAACTGAGGCGGTGAATCCCGGGTGAAGAGTTAGACGGCCTGGCGCCATGGCCTAACCGAAGCAAATCTACACCCTACTATACCAAGAGCGACACTGAGCGTCGGTGCCTGGGCATAGGGGTTTTAAATGGGTTGTGGCAGACAGGTAGACGCCGCTTTGGGGGCGGGGCTTGCAATAAAGAAAATTCCCACAAAATGTAGGGGACCCTTATGTAACTTCGACGACTCTTTATACCGTCCATTATCTTTTCGTTTTTTCCTCTCTCTCTCTCTTGTTCTTACGTTGCCTCATGTTAAAAGGTCCTTTTATTTCTTAATGGCGGTGGTCTAATATAAATTTCCATGTGGCTCTATATGTGGACACTCAGTGGATTGTGTTTTCCATTCTTTCCAGCTAATCTACAGTTTATCACATCTTTCCTGGCTTATTTCCCAGCGATATCTATACTGCATTCGGATTCTACACTAAGTTATTGGCTGCTTAATCAGTTGCTTTGTACTGTGATCGTATCGTATCATTTATAAAAGCTCCAATTAGCTTGCATGCGTCGGCCTTAGTCACATGATGGCTCTCCACGCTGCTTGATCTCTGGCAGCCTCCCTATTCAGTCCCTTATCCCTGAGGTCACCATCTATGACCTCGTCTCAGGTCTTTTTCGGTCTGCCTCTCGCAACCCTACCCCCGACGTTCACACTTCTTACTGTAGATCCATAATATCTGAATGTTTCTTGTCTTCTTCTTGCCATTTGTAGAGGTTCCCTGTACTGTGTGTGTGTGTGTGTGTGTGTGTGTGTGTGTTCTTACCTAATTGTATCTTTACAGGAATGAGTCAAGCTCGTACTGTCCCGTGTCTTAAACCATATTAATCGTACATATCCTTAAATTTGTGAATTGTTTTGGCACACACTATTTCATTCGGTAGTGCATTCCATTGATCAATTGCTCTGTTTGGGAAACTAAATTTCCTTACGTCTTTATTGCCTCTCCTTTTATGCAGTTCTTTGCAGTGTCCTCTTACTGCTGCATCCCCATAGGTTATATACTCATTTATGTCTATTTTCGCCTATTAGTGCCTATTAGTGCCTGAGTGTATCATTGCCTGTGTGTATCAGTGCCTGTGTGTATCAGTGCCTGTGTGTATCAGTGTCTGTGTGTATCAGTGCCTGTGTGTATCATTGCCTGTGTGTATCAGTGCCTGAGTGTATCATTGCCTGTGTGTATCAGTGCCTGAGTGTATCATTGCCTGTGTGTATCAGTGCCTGAGTGTATCATTGCCTGTGTGTATCAGTGCCTGAGTGTATCATTGCCTGTGTGTATCAGTGCCTGAGTGTATCATTGCCTGTGTGTATCAGTGCCTGTGTGTATCAGTGCCTGTGTGTATCAGTGCCTGTGTGTATCAGTGCCTATTAGTGCCTGCTTGTATCAGTGCCTGTGTGTATCATTGCCTGTGTGTATCAGTGCCTGTGTGTATCAGTGCCTGTGTGTATCAGTGCCTATTAGTGCCTGCTTGTATCAGTGCCTGTGTGTATCAGTACCTGTGTGTATCAGTGCCTGTGTGTATCATTGCCTGTGTGTATCAGTGTCTGTGTGTATTTGTGCCTGTGTGTATCAGTGCCTGTGTGTATCAGTGCCTGTGTGTATCAGTGCCTGTGTGTATTTGTGCCTGCGTGTATCAGTGCCTGTGTGTATTTGTGCCTGCGTGTATCAGTGCCTGTGTGTATCAGTGCCTGTGTGTATCAGTGCCTGTGTGTATTTGTGCCTGTGTGTATCAGTTCCTGTGTGTATCAGTGCCTGTGTGTATTTGTGCCTGTGTGTATCAGTGCCTGTGTGTATCAGTGCCTGTGTGTATTTGTGCCTGCGTGTATCAATGCCTGTGTGTATCAGTGCCTGTGTGTATCAGTGCCTGTGTGTATCAGTGCCTGTGTGTATTTGTGCCTGTGTATCAGTTCCTGTGTGTATCAGTGCCTGTGTGTATCAGTGCCTGTGTGTATCAGTACCTGTGTGTATCAGTGCCTGTGTGTATTTGTGCCTGTGTGTATCAGTGCCTGTGTGTATCAGTGCCTGTGTGTATCAGTGCCTGCGTGTATCAGTGCCTGTGTGTATTTGTGCCTGCGTGTATCAGTGCCTGTGTGTATCAGTTCCTGTGTGTATCAGTGCCTGTGTGTATTTGTGCCTGCGTGTATCAGTGCCTGTGTGAATCAGTGGATGTGTGTATCAGTGGATGTGTGTATCAGTGCCTGTGTGTATTTGTGCCTGTGTGTATCAGTGCCCCCTCTGTGGTAGGGGGGACACAATCTGGCCGCACTATGGGGTGGTACTACTACTCTGCGGCCAGGTTGTGTTAGGAAGAATACTGCCACCGTATTCCCTGCACGTGTCGTAAAAGGCGACTAAAAGGGACAGGGTGAGGGGACTAGGGACCCCCTCCTCCGTTTTTAGTTCCTAAAAAGAGACAGGCCAGAGAAAGGGATGGGGGATGAAGTTATCCCCGTACCCTGAAGATTGGGTCTATGAATGTGCTTGGATGTAGTACGATTGAGGCTAAAAGGGAGGAGATTGGGAGAATGTTTGTGAGAAGAAAGTTGGATGTGTTAGCTTTGAGTGAAACGAAGATGAAAGGGAAGGGTGAGTCTATGTTTGGAAGTGTGAATGGAAGATTGTCAGGTGTTGGTAGAGGAAGGGCAAGAGAAGGTGTGACCTTGTTAGTGAGTCCGGAAGTACAGCAGTGTGTGACTGAATGGAAGGAGGTGTCATCGAGACTGATGTGGATGAAAGCAGAAATTTGAACGTGAGTTGTGGGTGTTTGTGAGTGCATATGGGCCTGGTAGTGAAAGGGATGAAGAAGAGAGGGAGTCTTTCTGGAATGATGTTGATGAGTGTCTGCAGAGTTTTGGAGCGAATGTGAATGTGGTAATGATGGGAGATCTGAATGCTAGAGTGGGAAATGTAGCAGTTGAAGGTGTAGTTGGTATGCATGGTGTGCCTGTAAGAAATGAAAATGGGGAGCGAATGATAGTGATGTGTGTTGAGTGAGAGATGGTGATTGGAAATACGCTGTTTGAGAAGAAAGATATTTATAAGTATACATGGGTGAGACAGGAGGGTGGAAGGGTTGTTGATAGAGCTTTGATGAACTGGTATGTATGTATATGCACTTGAATGTCCACACGTACTTGCTGCTTCTATCTGTCGGTCTATCTATCTGTCTATCTATCTATCCATCATGCTATCTATTATGATTTGTAATTATAATATGGAGTCCTGACATATACACGGTACGTCTCCAATCCTGGCTGAAAGAGTTAGAGGGTGTCAGTGTGGGTAGCACACACGTCTACATGTGTATTCTATTCACACGTACACACACACATGCTACTCTACATATTTATTCTGTTCACACACATGGTACTCTGTATGTGTATTCTGTTAACACATACAAACACATACGCACACACACACACTACCCTATGTCTGTCCTTGCCTGAGTGTAAGTGTAGTCTATTCATAAACCCACACACATAAACAACTACTCTGTGTGTCCTGGCCTTTGTGTGTATGCATGTGGATATCAGTCAAGTACACACACACACACACACACACACACACACACACACACACACACACACACACACACACACATGTATACATAAAATATTCACATTCACTCACACGTGCACCAGGCAAGCATATATAAAAAAAAATGTTAGTGTACACCATGCATGAGATAACATGTACGTGCAGAGATATTCGCAAAGTGGAATGACAATTTTTTATACCTTATTCTGAGAGAAATCCACATTTATAATATTAGTTTTATGTAGCCATATAATGTGCAGTTATAGTAATCATTCCATTTTCCTTGCAGGGAAAGTGTGTACCGTCCTCCTCTGTTTTCACCCATCGCAGGATCTTTGGTGAGTACAATGAATATTGAGAAAACTACTCCATTATATAGCACAGTACCTAGTAAGTAAGTAATTGATTTATAATAAGTTAATTCTGATAAATGAGTATGCCATTAGTTCGTACATACATACTTAGATATTTGGGTTTATATATCAACATAGGAACTAGATGAGAGTCGTGTTGTCCTGCTAAAGTACCGTATAAGATATCGTTACAGTACATCTTAATTCTGATCAGTGTGACAGATATGCCATTAATTCAGACATTATGTTAAGCATTTGGAAGCTTCCGGTGTTGCTGTTTGCTGATGATACAGTATTGTTGAGTGAAGATGAATGAGAGTTGCAAGGTCTGGTGAATGAATTTGGGACACTGTGTAGGAGGAGGAATCTGAAAGTTAATGTAAACAAACGAAAGTTATGGTATTCGAGAGGAATGAAGTCACAGAGTGTGCAGTGAGGTTAGTTGGTGAGGATATGGAGAATGTGAGTGCATTCAAGTACTTGGGTAGTGTGATGAGTAAGGATGGAACTTTGGGGGATGAAGTGCGTGAAAGGGTACGGCAGGGAAGGAAGGTTGTTGGTACACTGAAAGCAATGATGAGAAATAGGGAGGTGAGTATGGAAGTTAAGAAGTCACTGCATGATAGTATTGTGATCCCTACCTTGACGTATCGAAGCGAGGCGTAGACCTTGTAAGAGGGGAACAAGTCAAGAGTGAGAGCAGTGGAAATGAGTTACTTGAGAGGAGCATGTGGAGTGACGTGGAGAGACAGGTTGACGAATGAAGAAGTGAAGGAACGTTGTGAGGTGGATGTGAATGTGATTGAGAAGATTAGGAGAAATACACTGAGGTGGTTTGGACATGTGAAGAGAATGGAGAATGAAAGACTAACTAAGAGGGTGTATGTAGGTGAGGTGGAGGGAGGGAGAGGGAGGGGTAGACCGAGGATGAGGTGGAGGGATGGAGTTGAGAGGTATATGAGGGAGGGGGGTGAGTTGGGAGGAGGGTAGTCAAATGGTGGGTGACAGAGCGACTTGGAGGCGTTTTCTCTGCGGCCACCATTTGCGGGATTAGGGCGTCCGGGCTATATATAGATAGATAGATGTTAAGCATTTGGGTTTACATACCAACATAGGAACTAGACGAGGCCCATGTTCACGATATAACCATCTCAGTGTAAGATGTTGTTACAGTAGGTCTTGATTTCACTGTGTCGATAACTATTCATATGGAAGAATACGATTCTGGTCGGGCTTAATTCGTTCTATTATGGCACTTCCCACAATTTCACTGTGTGGGTAGAGTATCTTTTATAAGTTACAGTAGGTTTCTTTTGTGTGGATAATAATGACGTAAAAAAAAATAAGAGGAATGGGGAGACTGTATTAGAACACACACACACACACACACACACACACACACACAAAACCACGTCCACCTCGTGTGATGCTTGACTTTGGAAGGACCGACCAACAAAAGACCGCAATGCATAAACCACTGACGATGCAGTAAATTTAGGCGTTTCGACAGGGACCAATACTTTTACGAGAGAGTGAAATAAGGAGAGAAAGACTAAAGCCAAAACGTAGGTCACAGAATCAGATGGGAGGAGGGGGTTGTGTTTATAAGGTTTTCTGGGTCTTATGTGTGTATGTATGTGTGTGTGTGTGTGTGTGTGTGTGTGTGTGTGTGTGTGTGTGTGTGTGTGTGTGTGTGTGTGTGTGTGTGTGTGTATTTTTAACTTCACTTCTCGTCCTCGTCGTCGTCCTCGTCTCTCTCCTCCTCCTCCTCCTCCTCCTCCTCATCATCATCATCATCATTATCATCATCCGTCTCCTCATCCTCATCCTCTTTGTACCCATAGGCTCATCTGAACATGATCCCTATGGACTACAGGCTTGCCTAGCGCTTCTCCAGCAGTCCACCATTTCCTCTCGTGGGATAGGGAAGAAGGTGAGGAACGTTTCTATTACCGTGAGAGTAAAAACAAAGAAGATGGACGACAAGGCTGGCTGGACGAGAATGAGAAAGAACCAGGCGCTAGGAACGGAAGTTTTACGGGAAACAATTCCTAGACGAGAAAAAAATAATGAAAATACGAATAAAGAAAAGGCAAAGGAAATGTAACTTGACTGGAGCATGGGAATCGGAAACGAGATTATGAACTGAGGCTACAAGGAAACATGAGGAGTCGAGGAAAGAAATATGCAGGGAAAAGTGAAAGGAAAACTGAGGTTGACCAGACGAGGCCAATGTTACGGTGGCCGGTGCTAGTGAAATCCCTCCTAACAATATCTAATCTGTACTAATATCACTAATCCTACCCATATCTGTCCTATTTCAACTTCACCTAACCCAAACCAACCTAATCACATCTAAACCGATTTAATTTAGCCCAGTCTCACCTAACCTATCAATATTTGCTCGAATTGAACTCCGCCTGTCCTCAAATGACCTAATCCAACTTAAATCAACCCAACCTAATCTAACTTAACCTCACCTAAAGTAGTCTAATTGTATTTAACCTCACTATCTCACGTAACCTCCCCATACCTAGCCTAACCTATTTTGAAGCAGCCTAACCGCATCTAACCCTACCTAATCCTACCCAGTCTCACTTAACCATACCATACCCGACCTAACCCAACCCAGTCAAGCCTAAAATGACCTAATCCAACCAGAACCTAACCCAGCCCTAACCCAACCAAATAAAACCCAACCCAAAATCTATAAAAACCGACGTATTCTAAAGCAATCTAACCTAATCCGTCTATATCTAGTCGAACTGAAGCCAACCCAACCAAAAATTACCTAATCAGACCAAACCCTGCCCAAAGTGACCTAACCTAACTTTCGATCGGCTATATATTCGCTAACAAATTTTGCTGCCTGAAGCCTGAAAAGATCAAAGGATGTCACATTCCATGTTTCGCCTGTTCTGTGTACATAAGTTTGTGTGTTTGTGTGTGTGTTTATTTAGGAGTGTCTGAGATGTGTACTACAGGGAAAAATTTACACTTTCTCTCTCTCTCTCTCTCTCTCTCTCTCTCTCTCTCTCTAAGTGTTAAGTGGGAGCAGCAGAATACCAGGCAGAACTTTTATGTCTCTTAAGTGTACCTCGTTTCATTCACTGTCCTAGAATTCGAGGAGTGAGGGTGTGCGGTGTGGCTAACGTGATACACAACGCTTTCACTACGAGTACTGTAATCTTATTCGTGCAATCTCCAGACGATTTTATCCAGCTTAAAGGGGATTTGTCGAACTGGAGGGGTTATATCTAGCCTTCATTAACCCCTTCGCCACTAAGGGTCTTTTCCAAGTTTAAAATCGTCTTGAGAGAGAGACAGACAGACAGACAGAGACAGAGACAGACAGAGAGACAGAAATAGACAGACAGAATTAAAATAAAACTGTGTCATCGGACTGAAGAAGTTAACCAGTTTCTATGACCAACGCCAGACGATTTTATTCAGCTGAGGGACAATCGTCAGTTCCGGTCTAGCAGCCGTAGGAGGAGGATCACAGCCGCCTGAAGTGAGACCTTCCCAGCTATGCCCGACCAGCGCTCTACTGCCACCGCCTACGACCCGTTGAGGGGGCATCCAGCAGTAGTTCTGGTCCGCCGGGAGCCTCGTAGATCACAGGTGAGGTGGTGTGGTTCATCGTGAAGTCTGGGTACGGCTTCATCAAGCGTCGGGACACCGGTGCTGATGTTTTCGTGCACAGTCTCCGGATCGTTGCACCTAACCCCCGACACTTTCGGCGCTCTCTTGGCGAGGGTGAGGCTGTGGAGTTTCGGCTCCGTCAGTCACCCAAGGGTCCCGAGGCTACGGATGTCACTGGGCCGGGAGGTGCTGCTGTGCAGGGCTCTGCCCTTGCACGGCGGCGCCCCACGGCCCAGAGGCGCCAGTCTCGTGATCCTGGGTGTTCTGGGGAGACTAACCTCCTGGTCTCGATGTGCGTCGCTACGGCACAGGCTTATTGTGGGGGTGACAAGGCTCTGTTGCACGTTCTCCTCCCTCAAATCTTTGAGGAGAACGGGCTACCAAGACTTGTCATCCCCCAGAGCTTTGTCGGAGACGCACATTCAGCCCCTCGCCCAGATCGTCGTCCCCGGCGGCCTCCTGCGCAGCCCAAGTACCGGCCACCTCCACCTCGGCCCCGCCGTACACCGCGCAAACGGCTGTGCCTGGACGGACCCCTCAACAGGGCGACTGGCTCGTCTGTCTCTCCCCCTACCGACCCGGCACCGATCACGGCCATGGAGCTGGACACCATCACCACCGTTGCCGAGATCCACGCCTTGCCGTCTGCAGCAGAGGGGGAAAGGGCTGCCGTCCCCGTTTCGCCCAACCACCGCGACGTCGAGGGCCCTTCCCCCCGTTTTTCCACCTGCTGCTGAGGGAGTGGATCTCACAACTTCCACCACCGATCCGCCGCCTGCAAGCCTCTCACCTGCCCTTCTTCTGCCATCCTCTGCCGAGTCAGACGATGCTCGTGAGCTCCTCGCCGCCAGATTCGAACGCGGCTTAACTCTAGCTCTCAGCCGGGTCCTTCAAGACTCCCCTTTAGGCGTTCCACCTCGCCTTAGGGACTCGGGGGAGCTGGAGTTGTATGAAGACATAGATCGCGACTCCGAGTATACCGACGTCTCCGACTCTGATGAGCAGCCTTGAGGTGCTTCTTTGCCCAGCCGTTTTTCTCCACCGACCATCGCACCTTCCCCTGCCCCTGCTGCCTTCCTCTCGTCCTTCAGCCTGCTGCTCCCGCTCCCCCTCGTCCTTCAGCCTGCTGTTCCCGCTTTGCTCTGAATCGAGAGCTTGATTCCGCCATTTCCCTGACGGGCTCTCTGTTTGCCCGTGCCCCTACATGTGCGGGGCGAATATCTACACACACACACACACACACACACACACACGAGGGACAATTTTTTTTTATTTTTTTAAGCATGGAAGAAAGAACTGAGGCTAAACGGTGGAAAACTATCTCTTATAAACTTTTTTTTCCTTTTCCGTGATAACAAATTTAACCCTTTCAATTCGGCGGGGTATTTTTTTATGCATTCGTGCTGGAGAGCAGATTTGACTAGTAACCAAGGAGACTCATTTCTATCTCTTAACTGAGGCCCACTGAATTTCACGCAACCACGACTTAGCATTCTCTTTGTGGGAGTGGTCTGGTTCCGTCAGATAAAAACAAACAGACTATAATAACAAGAATAAACTTAAAAAAAGAATGGACATCACCGGGATTCAAGGCATTAACCCGGGAAGATTTCACTCAGTAGCGGGAAATTCGCACGTGTAGTAACAACGTGACTGAATCTGGCACCTCCCCGGACTCCCAGATACGATAGGCTCACGTCTTTTCCGTTTTATTCTCGCTGGGCAGAAGAGAGCGAGGTGGAGGGGTGCTGTCAGGTGAACCCGTCTGACCTACGCTGAATACGTGGTTAGAAAGTCTCCATTAACCCCTTCTATATGCAAGCGTTTTTCAGTGTCGGTATATCGACCAGAAAGTCTCTATTAATCCCATCTATATGCAAACGTTATTCGGTATCTGTAAATTTGTTAAAAGGCCCCCATTAATCCTTTCTATATACAAACGTTTCTCGGCATCGGAATCCTCTTATCACCCACACGTTTTCATTCAGCTTAGACCAGGCCTCTTCTAATTTGTCTTCGAGTATTATAGTAAGATACCTGAATCTAGGAAAGGGTGGCTACAAATCTATCGTCTCCAGGTCATTCTATCCTTTGCCATCCCGCTTCCTTCTCTCCAGTTTACACCCTCCTCACTCATCTACCTCTCCACCCGACCCCTCCATCTCATCCTCGGTTTCTCCCACACCCCCTCCACCTTCACCCCACTCACATACTCTCCTAGTCAGTCTCGCATTCTCCATTCTCTCTAAAAAACACCAGCACATCCACAGCGCCACCCCAACGTTCCATCTCTTCTTTTTTGCGCCA
>NC_136975.1:5000-85000 GCF_032717465.1 Coenobita brevimanus
TGTGAATGTTTGTTTTGGTGAGTGTTCTTGCCTATATACTTATTTGTGTTAGGTTTCCTTGTCTTTTTATTTATTAAATACTTTTGAAATAGCCAAAACAGAGAGCAGCAACCCAAGAGTGTTGCAAATCAGGTGCCTTTTACGAGAGTTTTTCCCTCAAAAGGCTCAGCCAATGAAATATTCACGTTTTTTATTGTTCTTAATGTATACATGTTTTTGGCTAAATAAAACATTTTCAGTTTCAGTGAGCAGATACAGGAAGGTGGTTCGAAACAGCTCTTAAAAACATCCACACACAGCTGGGCCAGGCTGTTTCCTGCAGTCTCATATTTATAAACTCGTTCACAGAATGCTACGCATGGTACTAATAAATGAATATTAAAGATTCTGAATATTACATATGAATATAAGCATTGCGTATCGGCCACGCGTAACAAACCATATTGAAGGGGTTCACCTGAGAGAAACAGTGGCGGCAACAACACAAACAAATTAAGCTGAACGTCATCGTACCGAAAGGATTTAATGTCAGGAAATGTAATAATGCACTTAGAATATTAGGACTACGCGTCACAATATATCCTCAAACAAGTGGATTACACATGGAATACTAACACTCAGTACCGTGAAAGGCCTTAATCCCGTCACTACAATGATCTCTATTCATTTTATGCTGGCTAACTCCGGCTGATTTTATTCAGAAGAGTTCTCATATTCAGGGTGTTGTATTCTACCTCAATTACCCCATTACCTACGATGGCAATATATACATCAGCCTCTAATGGAGGTGACGTCTCGTGTTTATCTTACCTACGCTACTGACTGATATTCTTCGGCTTAGGGGAGGCAATTTCCATAACCTCTTCCCAATGATGACGTCCTTCATATTTTACTTGTTATTCACACATGATTATACTTTAGGTTTGGGCAGCTCTCACGTAGAAAAGGTGTTAAATTCGGTCTGGCTCTCTCCTGTCGACTTTATTCGGCTTGCTAAGAACTAGTTGATTCCAAGAACTTAACCGCACTCCCTGCTCCTCAAGTTCTCCTTCCCCTCCTCAGCATCACTTCTTCCCTCCCCTCAGTTCACCTCCCATTCCTCCTAACTCCCCTTTCCTCTCTCCACTAGCTCTTCTTTCCTCCTTCCACTCAAACCATTTCCCTTCCTCCTCCTACCATCACCAAAGACGACTGTGAATCCAACCCAAAGGGCCAAAGTAAGTTAATAAAGGGGAGTGAGTGTTAACTGACAGAATTACCATCATATTAGGCTAACTCTCTTGCCCAAATACATGGGACGGGAGGGATCCAGAGACAGGAACAGGATAGTAAAAGTTAGGAAATCTATCAACAGAGTCCCTTCAAAATCTGCCTATTTTCAGGAAACATTTCGTTTGGTATTTTTCTTTCGATGGGGAGTGAAATGGATGAGGAGGAGGAGGAGAACAGAAACGAAAATAAAGAAGAAAGAGCAAAGGCGAAGAAAAAAAGGAAATGAGAAATAAGGAAAACAAAGGAAAAGGAAGAATGAAGAATATAGGAGAAAGATGAACGAAGAAATGAGAGGAGAAAGGAGAAAAGAATGAAGAATGGAGAGAAAAGAGAAGAAAAAGAAGGTAAGGAAGATGAATGAAGGAAAAGGAAGAAAGGACGACGAAAGGAGAGAAAAAAGAAGAAAGGAGGGAAGAAAGGGGAAAGGAGAGAAGGAAGACTGGAGGGAAAAAGAATGGAAAGAAGGAAAAGAAAGAAGTGAAGGAAGGGGAGGTAAGGAAGAAGAATGATGGAGCAGGAAGAAAAAGGAAAGAACATGAGAAGGAGAGAAGAAATAAATGAGAAGGAAGGAGACAACGGAAGGAAGAAGAGAAGAAAAAATGGAGAGAAGAGGACCGAAAGGAGAAAGAATGGAGAAGAAAAAGGGAGCCAAAGAGAAAGAGGAAAGAAGAGGAGAAGAAAGTAGGAGAAAATAAAAGGAAATGAGATGAATGAAAAAGAGAAAGGGAAAAAAAAGAAATAAAAGACGGAAGGAGAGGAAGAGAAGGAAGGTCAGGAAGAGGAGGAAGATTAGGAAGAGGATGAGGAAGAACAGGAGGAAGAAGAGGAGGAAGGAGAGGCAGAAGGAGGAAGAAAAGAAGGAAGAGGTGTAAGATGAGGAAGAATAGAAGGAAGACGTGGAGGAAGAGGAGGAAAAGGAACAGGATGAAGGAGAAGAGGAGGAAAAGGAAGAGGTAAAAGCAGAGGAGGAAGGAAAGGAAAAGGAGGAAGAGGATGACGAGAAACGAGAAAAAAAATGGAAGAGGGGGAAGAGAAAGAGGAGGAGGAAGGACGAAATGAAGGAAGAGAAAAGGGAGAGGAAAAGGAAGAGAAAAGGGAGAGGAAAAGGAAGAGGAAGAACAAGAGGAAGAGGAACAGGAAGACGAACAAATGGAAAGGGAAGAGAAAGATGGGGTAGAGGAAATGAAAGAGGAAGAGGAAAGGGAAGAGGAAGGAGAAGGAGGAAGAAGAGGAACAGAAAGACCGAGGAAAAAATGGAAGCAGAAGAGGATGAGACAGAGGGAGAAGGGGAAGAGGGAGAAGAAAGATGAAGAGGAGGAAGAACAGGTAGAGGAAGAAAAGGAAGAGGAAGAGGAAAAGGGAGAAGAGGAAGAGGAAGAAGAAGAGGAAGAGGGAGAAGAGGAAGAGGGGGAACAGAAAGAGGAGAAGAGGAAGGAACAGGAAGAGATGGAAGAGGAAGAAGACCAAGAAGAGGAAGAAAGTGAATATAAGGGAGGGGGAAGAAAATATATAAAATCCAGCTAATCATTTCTAAATTGTCATTATCACATTTAGAAAATAACACGACAAAAGCCGGCAGGTAGGCTAGGGAAGCGTTTACTATCGTAATTGATGATTTAACTGTACCGCAATAATAATAATACCTCCCCTACTCCATAGAACATCCAGATAATAACGACATGATGAATGCAATCAGTTTAAACCGGTAAGGAAGTTACAGTAAGAGGTAATTATCAAGAAGCGTGAGCTTACAAAATGTAGGACGATCAAAATGGCTGACCTTGCCGGTGGTGTCGGGGTGGCGGCCGGGCAGTTCACCTTAAAAGTCTTCAGGACCTCAGTCAGGCCCCGTCTCTTCACACCAGAGCGAGGCCATCAGGTCCACAGTCACTCTTGTTCTCGAAGTTCACGACAAGACGCATATCACACACAAATTAAAGAATACCTTCTTCCGCGACGCCACCTGCGGGAAGAGACGGGAACAAGTTTTTTGGTTGGAGCAGGGTAGGTGGCACGTGGTGGGCAACGCAGGTGTGCCAACCGTCTCGTGTCACAAGTCAGTTACCTCACCTGCAACAATCCAACGTGCTACGTAATCCACAAGCATCAAACACAACCACACAGGCTACTGACTAATCTATCTGCATTTCGGGATTAATACAAAGTGGTTCTGAGAGTTTCACAAGCCTAGACAACTAATATTAGAAAATAAAATTAAATATCACCTCTCAATCACTGAGTGCATCGGAAGCATTGGTACACTTGATGCTACAGACATGCGCGATGCACAAGCTCAACTGAAGTTGCTACCGATCAGATTTACAGCAAGACTAATAGCAGTCAATAAGCCACTTTTTACCGTTCAGTTATGTATAGTTTTTAGCTATATTTAATTATAACACGATGAGTTTGTTAAGAAAAGATGATAAGAATTACTGGAATACAATATTTAATCACACTAAGCAACAGCACTTGTTCATTCCGCCTTTGAAAGAATAGACAGGAGGAGGGGCAGGGGCTGGGGGGAGGTGGGGGGGCTGTTGCAGGGGAGAAAGGTTGGGGATGTCTTCGTCTTGTTTCACTATTCATAGTACAAAAGATACACCCTTAGTTATCGGGGATGTGAATGATAGAAACAGCCTCAGGACAATATGATGGAAATGAATGACAAAGAGGAAGGCGAGCTGCAGAGGTGAACGATCAGTGTGCAGATCCGAACACTGTTTAAGATAAAGAACGTCTAATTTCTATCCCGTGTGTTATTTTCCATTACGGTTCGCACTCGGTGGAACTAGGTTTGAAAATAATGCGGTTATGGTTTACACCAATTTAACAAGACATTAATGTGTTCAAGTGATACATCGATTAATGTGTGTGTGTGTGTGTGTGTGTGTGTGTGTGTGTGAGGAGATGGAGGGAATATGAAGGAAGGAGGGATGACGGAGAGAGGGAGAGATGCCACAGCCCCTGGCCCCCGCCCCGCCCCCTCTCCTACCAGTCCCCCTCCCCCTCAATCGTGTGCTCCGGTAATGTACAGAACATACTGACCCTCCTCCTCCTTTCCTCCCCTTCCCCCTCCTTCCCTTCCCCACTTTTATTCCTACATGTTCTACAAACTCTCCCCCCCAACCCCTTCGCCTCCTCTGTTTCCTCTCTTTTTGCCCCCACTTTCCAGTCTACCCTTCTCCTTTCCTTCCTTCTTCTGTTCTCTTCTTCCTACCTTTCACCCCACCTTCCTTCCCCAACCCCACTCCACAAACCGTCTCCCCAACCCCAAACCTTCCCCTCTCCCCCTCTCCCCCCGCCCCGCCAGGTTCATCTACATATACGCTCGATTGTCTCTGGCTGGGGTCGGGGTGGTCGAGAGTGAGTCGGGAGTTACATGGCGAGAGAGAGAGAGAGAGGTACACACAAGTTATCGTACGTAGTTACACGGATACACCGAACACACAGACTTTACTACCCTTTTTTTTTTTTTCACATAACTTGGCCTTAAATGAACAACTTACTTTTCAATTTAAGCTTAAGAATGGGAGAGAAAAGCAGATGAAAGGAGGAAAATGGAGCAAGGAGACGAGAAGAGAGAAGGGAAGAAGACAGGACAAAACATGAAAAGAAGAGGGAAAGACATGAAGGAAAAGAAGAGGAAGAGGGAGACAGGACAAGAAGAGAGACAGGAAGAGAGGACAACAGAAGAAAGGAAGATGGAATGACAAAGAGGAAAAGGAAAGGAGGGAAACAGAAGAGAAACAGAGAAATAGCAAGGAGATAGGACAAAGGAAGGAGAAGGCAGTAGAAAGAGAAAGAAAGAGGAAGAAGAAGAGGGGACAAGGAGCAAGCAGGGGTGAGACAGGGAATGGCCAGTTCAAGTAGTTTATGGCGCAGTGAGGAGAGAGGAAGGACGAGGAAGTGGCGAAGAAGTGGATAAAAGGTGAAGGAAGAGAAAGAAAGAAGGACAAGAATTATGAAAGACGAAATAAGAGAGACAGAGAGAGAGAAGAAGATGAAAGATGAAGGAAGGGATGAGGATAAGACAGAAGAAGAGGAGGGAAAGTGAAGGAAAAGAGACACAGGGAGTGAAATGAAGAGGATGAAAGGTGAGGGAAGGGTTGATGATAAAGGAGAGTAAGAGGACGGACGATGAAGGAAGATATGAGGATAAAGGAGAAGAGGGGAGGATAATGGGCGATACACTGGCTTGCATATCCAGCTCGAAATTACAAGAATCTCTCTCTCTCTCTCTCTCTCTCTCTCTCTCTCTCTCTCTCTCTCTCTCACACACACACACACACA
Organism: Coenobita brevimanus; assembly: GCF_032717465.1. Lineage (NCBI taxonomy): Eukaryota > Metazoa > Arthropoda > Malacostraca > Decapoda > Coenobitidae > Coenobita > Coenobita brevimanus. Next base: position 10,566 of record NC_136975.1, read on the forward strand.
CACACATACAATTTATATACTATTCTCGGCATAAAAGTTGCATATATCCTTCAGTATTTAATCAGTCAGCTTTTCACAACACACATAACTTGGTGAATCAGGTATATAATGTCTGAGATGCACTTTTCCCAACCCTGTCCATTGCCAACACAATTAACATTATTAGGTGTCAGAGCTGCACATGTAATTGCACATTTTACACAGGTCGCATTACACCAACAACCATGCCCTTGAAACACTTGTGATATTTGGGGGATCACACACACACACACACACACAGAATACTGCTGCTTTAATGTATATCTTCAGTATTTCCTTTTCCCTCATCCTTCCACCCTTTGTGCATTTTTTCCAATACTTTACCACTATTTTCTCCTTCATTCTTGTTGCCTACGGACGATTTTATTTATCTTCCATGACTCTTTTCTGTCTGGCTGGGTTTGATACAGCCTTCATTAACCCCTTCACTACCAAAGGCCTCTCATGTACTGAATATAATCGTGTGAAGGCAGCGAGAATACACCCAAACAACACGGCATTGTAGTGAATGGGTTGGGTGTATTCATTATCTGTACCACTTTATTTAACCTTTCATTCTTCCCTACACTTTGTCGTTCTTTTATTCTTCCCTGCATTTTGTCCTTCTTCCATTCTTCCCTTCACTTTGACGTTCTTTCATCCTTCCCTTCACTTTCATTTTTTCATTCTTCCCTACAGTCTGTCCCTTTATTTTTCCATTCATTTTGTCATTACATTCTCCCCTTCATTCATTTTCCCCTTTATTCTTTCACTCTTCCTTCAGTACATGTCAGCGTCTCTCCCAGTAACATTCTAAGGGTTCTAACACTCACTCTTACTGAATAAAATCCCGTGAAGTCAGCTGGGGTGAAACACCGGAAATGCCCCACGTTGTTATGTTTACATCATCTCATTTCTTAACACATACTAAATTCCTTAAATTCTACCAGATTATATTCCACCATATAAGTTCAGCAGTAAAAATATTAATACATGTTGATCAAGGGTCCAGAGGGATAACAATGATTAGTATTCATTTTCTGCTAAAAAATATTAAGAAATTCTTTCGGCAGAGGTCGATTCCTTTACACCATAATACAATCTTTGATAATCTGGTTCACTGGGAGGGAATATCTGATGTCGTTATTTATCACAACACTTTTAAAAATATCTTGAAACAGAAATGTGGCGTAATGTGTGAAAATTCACTTGATCTAATGGAAAAAATATATATAAACATCAACACAAGGAGGCCATCCGAACACTGTCCATAAATCACAGAGTTGTTCGTCGGGAAGAATGTGTTTATGTGCCGTCTGAAAATTACCACAAAAACCTCTAGGAATAAGCTATTTTCACCATTAAAAGGGTACGCTATAACGAAACATTAGTATCTAGAGTACCCGAACGAAGACTGATAAGGAAATAAGTGTATAAACACTGATTTAGAAGTTTGTTTACGTTCTCATTCGTCAACCTGCTCCTTTAAATGCCTCATCATAACATGTGAGTAAAGGACTGCAGCTGCTAGTGACTTAACCCTGGCCGTGTCCACCTCTTCACCAAGTTATCTACCATCCATGACTGAACTGCTACACATTCTTGTGGCTGGGACTCCTCGGCAGTACACATTAACACGGCACAGTGGAATCAAGGTTGGTACTGCTGTTTTTTTTAGTACACACTAAACTTAAGCCATAGTGGAATCAGGGTTGGTATTGCTGTGGTTTTTCATTAATTCATTACCAAACACGCGCGGCCTCTTCATATTTTCCATCGAAATGAGTCTTTCACAGGTTTTTTGTTATTTTTCCTGGAGTACCGTGCCATAGCTACTGGGCATTTTTATAAAGACAATGAATGCTGAGGATTTAGAATGAATAATTATTCCACTGACGTCTACCAGTAGCTGGCCATATCTTGCGTCCCCAACACTTGCTTTTAAAATTGAGAGATTGCTGTCATAGGTTGGATTAGGTTTGGTGGTAGGTGGTGGCGACCGTCATTCGCTCACTTGATCTTTCTTCTCACTTTTCATTACTCATTCCATTTTAGGCGACTTTACATTGAGCGTCAGCCTAATGGTTTCCTGTAAGCCAGGAAACCATTTACAGCGCTGGGTGGTAACCATATAACCAGCCTTTACGTGTTCCCTATGTGTTAACAGGTGGGTTGGCGTAGGATTAGTGTTCCTCCTCGTAAAATCACTAACTCAGAGAAAAACGGCTACCCTTTACGGAATTATGGCGTCTGGCTTTAGATAAACAGATTAACTCTACTAATATCAATCAGTATTTAAATATGCACTAATACGTATTAATTCTGCCCTTACTGTATCATGTCACGCCTTTATTTACCCAATTTAGTGCAATTATGTTGTATGTATATATAAAGCAGTGAATTAGTGACGATTACCGTAGATTTAAAATCTCTCTCTCTCTCTCTCTCTCTCTCTCTCTCTCTCTCTCTCTCTCTCTCTCATCAGTAATACCTTGTAATCTTGTGAATCCATCTAAATTCTTTCTTCCCTCCTTCCTCCTCATCTTCCTCATTCCCTTGTCTGCAGTGTCCCTTCCCCTCCCTGTATCTTTCACTTTCGTCCTGATTTCATTCTCTCTCTCTCTCTCTCTCTCTCTCTCTCTCTCTCTCTCTCTCTCTCTCTCTCTCTCTCTCTCTTCCACTTAACTTGTCTTGATAGGGAAGATAGACTTTGATCTCTTCTTCAGATGAGATCCTGAATATTGATAATGGAAGAGGATAAGGGTGAACTGTCCCCCCCATCTCTCTCTCTCTCTCTCTCTCTCTCTTATCCCAAGCTCATTAAAACGCCCAGAGAATTCATAAAGGCCTAAGAGTACAAGTGAATGAGAAGGTACTCGTGCATAGGTGGGAGGCGTAGAAGGGTACCTGGCGTATGACACTGTAGAGGAGGAGGAGGAGGAAGAGAAGTAGAAGAAGAAGGAGAAGGAGAAGGAGGGGATGAAGAAGGAGGAAGAGGAGGGAATTCGTTAGCTAATGATGAAAGGAAATGATGATGATGATGATAATGATGATAATTATGATGATGATGGGAGGGAGAAAATCCAAAAGAGGTTCAGGAAGAGGAGGTGGGAGGAAATACTGAAGAGTGGAAAGGTATGAGTGAGAGGAGGAGGAGCGGGGGAAAATAAGTAAGTAAGAGCAGAGAAGGGTGGAATAAGTACGTACGAGGAGGAAAGGTATAAAAGTACTCATGATACGTAGATCACCTGAGCGTAAATGAGAAGCGTAGGAGAAAGACGAAGAGGAGGATGCCTAAAGGGTGAAAATGAATGAGGCACTGCTTGAGATGGAGAGACGGCAACTTTACGCCTAGCTGAAGTGAACAGGGTGTTGTGTTGGTTAAGGGTAAAGACAGGGATGATATCAGGTAACCGGTATTGTGTAAAGTGTAGGGAAGTGTAGTGTGGTGTTGTGAGGCGGACAGGGAGACGCATACATCCGCTTGAGGCTCCTATGACTCACTATCATCTCCATATAATCGTCTGACATTACACGTAGAATGTAATGGTAGAGGAGACGCGGCCATGTGAGGGTCTGAGGTAGAATATCAGGCAACTGGTGTGGTGTAAAGTGTAGTGTGGTGTTGTGAGGCGGGCAGGGAGACGCATGGTGTGGTGTAAAATGTAGTGTGGTGGTGTGAGGCGGGCAGGGAGACGCATGGTGTGGTGTAAAGTGTAGTGTGGTGGTGTGAGGCGGGCAGGGAGACGCATGGTGTGGTGTAAAGTGTAGTGTGGTGGTGTGAGGCGGGCAGGGAGACGCATGGTGTGGTGTAAAGTGTAGTGTGGTGTTGTGAGGCGGGCAGGGAGACGCGTGGTGTGGTGTAAAGGTGTAGTGTGGTGGTGTGAGGCGGGCAGGGAGACGCATACGTCAACCTCAGGACGCACGCTAAGACGCACACCATAAATCCTCGTACAGTCATGGACAGAGAAACCTGGACAGGTGAGGCGAGGCAAATGTCATATTTTCTCTTTTCCCCCGGCTTGTCCGTCACTCTTCGTTCACGACTCCTTTCCCCCATCCCGTTTACCCTCTCTTCATAGCACCTGCCAGGCTGCACTCCCCCTCCCCCCTTCCCTGCCCCCATACACCCCAGTTCGCTAATCCGCCGACCTTGAACCGTGTGTGTGTGTGTGTGTGTGTGTGTGTGTGTGTGTGTGTGTGTGTGTGTGTGTGTGTGTGTGTGTGTGTGTGTGCATCCTTGACACAAGCAACTCCCTACATTTTTCCGATCACAACCCATCCCTCCCTCTTCCCTACGGCTACTCTGCTAACACACACACACACACACACACACACACACACATATGAGAAGCTCATCTTCAGCTGCTCTCTCTCTCTCTCTCTCTCTCTCTTTTTCAAGATTCTGTAGGAGTGAATAGTAATGTCAAAGTATGCCTTTATTATTGTGATATAAGTATTATAAAATAAAACTTAGGAATATATTTAAAGAAAACAACTGCAGTAGGCTGGTTGGCCCATGCGAGGCGACTCCTGATTTTGGATCTGCATACGAGAGAGAGAGAGAGAGAGAGAGAGAGAGAGAGGTGAGAAGTGTCTACTTGTCCCCTGGGAATGACCAGCCTTCCCGGGTCATATGGGTAGGACGGAGAGGAGGTGAGGGAAGGAAGGGGATGGGGGGGTACGGTTCATATGGACGAAGATTTAGTGGAAAAATCGAAAAGGAAAAAGAAACTATCAGCTCAGCCCCTGAGTGTCCAGGTTTCTTTGTCCATGACTGTACCAGGTGAAGAGCAGGGAAGGGGGGTGGGGGAAGGGGAGAGGAAGACAAAGGGATAGGAAGCTGAGGAAGATTGAGAGAGAGAGAGAGAGAGAGAGAGAGAGAGAAAGAGAGAGAGAAGGGGGAGTAGTGTTGGAGGGCGAAAAAGTGTGAAATTATACAGTATAAACAAGAAGAGAGGCAGACCTATAACAAGGTGGGGAGATAAGGTGCCAGAGTGTGTACGAGTAAGGCGGGGTGGTAGTGCGTTGTGAGAAGAGTCGTTACTGAGTAGGGACACAAACGCCAGGGCAACTATTTATATAGGATTATGGGCAGGTTTCTCCATAACCAAAGTATATTACAGTTCACTTTTGTCTGATTTAACATTTTTCATATTTTCCACTTAAATATTCAGCCAGGTTTGGTTGCTGTTTGGTAGATGGAAGGCGGATGATGCAACTAAACAAGCAGTCTTATGCATAACTTCTCTATCTATCTATTGCCAGACGCCTCAATCCCGTTTGGGGTGGCGGGCCACAAACAAATCGCCTCCAAGTCGCCCTGTCCCCCGCCATTTCACTGCCCTGCTCCCAACTCACACCCCCCTCTCTCATATACCTCTCCACCCCATCCCTCCATCTCATCCTTGGCCTCCCCCTCCCTCTTCCCCCCTCCACCTCACTCAGGAGGGGAAGGAGGGAAGAGGAGGGAGGGAGGGAGAGTTACAGCAGTTGCAAGAGTCTCCACAAAGATGAATCAGATCGCCTGGTGGTAGAAAGAATAAAAGAAGCAAGCCAACACTAACATGCCAACACCATCATGCTGAAGCGATTAATTCAGATGTGAGGGACGAATCTTACACGTTACTCTTGGTATTTGCAGACGATTTTTACTCAGCCGTGGCAGTAAAGGAACGAGGTAAAGAATGACCCCTGAACGTGAGATAAATTAATTCAGATGTGAGGGACGAATCTTACACGTTATTCATGGTATTTGCAGACGATTTTTACTCAGCCGTGGCAGGGAAACGACAAAGTAAAAATGACCCCTGAACGTGAGATAAATTAATTCGGGGACGGGAATGGATTTCTTCTTGAGGTTATCCACGTTAACTACAAACGGTTTTATTCAGCTTAGGAAGGAGTGCTGGTACTGACAGGATCGAACACTGTTTATTGCATTACGGTAGTCTCTTATTATACCTGTATATTATAGGATCGAACACTGTTTATCCCATTACTGTAGTCTCTTATTTTACCTGTATATTATAGGATCGAACACTGTTTATCCCATTACTGTAGTCTCTTATTTTACCTGTATATTATTCTGGCTACCTGCAGACGGTTTTATTCTGCTATAGAAGGAGTTGACGTAAACACCTCAGCTTACTCCAGTACTCTTGCATGTACTTCGTATTATTCTTATTATCTACAGAAAGATTTACTCAACTCGCCAACAAAAGAACCGGGAGGGTAAAGAATGATCCCCGAACGTGAGATAAATTAATTCAGGTACGGGGCCGGGTTTTTGTGGATGCAGTAGCAGCCGCCAAGAGAGGCCAAGACAGCCACACGGAAAAAGGCCCCTCGCCCTGCCCAGGAAATGTGCGGGTAAAGGACATCCTGAATTCTGGACGGGTGGCCGCGAATTTGGCGATAAGGAGTTTGCGAAAAGAAATCAAGGGGCTGAGGCAGAGGTTAAGAGGTTGAGACAGGAGTTGTTAGGGGTTGAGAGAGGGGTTACTGGGAGTTGAAGGGTTGTGAGAGCGGGGTTGTTGGCGGAAAAGTAGGTGGAGCAACGGGCAGGGGATTTGTGCGTTAATGGTGAGAAAAATGTGTTGAGAGAGAAAACGAATGAGAAAAAGGCTGGGACTGGGAGAGTAGTTATGGGGGTTAGAAAGCGTTATTAGGGGATGGAGTGAAGGGTTATTAAAAAAAATGAAAAAGAGGTTACAAGATTAAGGAGGTTGAAAGAGGGGCTGAGGAGGAGAGAAAGAGACTGAGAGATAAAGGAAGTGCTGAAATCTGGACGGGTGAGTTGAAATTTGGCCGAAAGGAGATTGAGAGATTGGTCATTAGGGGATTGAGAGAGGAGTTATTTTGGGGATTTTAGAGAGAACATAAGAACATAAGAAGAGAGGATAACTGCAGTAGGCCGGTTGGCCCATGCTAGGCAGCTCCTAGAAGAGTAACTGAACTACTAGAATGAGATAAGGATAGCAAAGAAGAAGGCTCTCCCCCGCCCTCCAAACCCTCCAGCCGAAGCCGGCAGGAAAAAGTCAGAAAGAACACCACGCCGTATAGAAAAACTGGCGTGGACATTTTACAAGGAAAGTGTGAAAGGAGAATAGAGACTATCATAGTGTAACCTGAAAAGAAAATTTATTTTTTAATTAGTATTGGTTATAATATTTTCTTTATTCTATATCCACCCCTTATTTGTCATATGCTTATCTAGCCTATGCTTGAAACTCTCAATGGAAGAGGCAGCAACTACTTTACTAGGTAGCTTATTCCATTCGTCTACTACTCTATTACCAAACCAATTTCTACCGATTTCCTTTCTGAAACGGAATTTTCTAGTTTGAAACCATTATTTCTAGTTCTATCCTGTATGCTCACTTTAAGTACCTTGCTAATATCTCCCTTATTTATACCATTCATCCACTTAAAAACTTCAATTAAGTCTCCCCTTACTCTACGCCTCTCTAGCGAATGCAGACTTAGTCTTTTCAGTCTGTCTTCATATGACAGGTTCCGGACGTCATGTATCATTTTAGTCATTCTTCTCTGTACATTTTCTAACGAATTAATATCCATTCTATAGTAAGGACACCAAAATTGTACTGCGTAGTCTAAATGTGGCCTTACTAATGCTAGATAAAGTTTCAGTATTACTTTAGATGATCTATTGCTCACGCTTCTCGAAATAAATCCTAGGACCCTATTTGCTTTATTTCTCGCATTAATGCACTGTTGCCTAGGTTTAAGGTCGTTACTAATCATAACTCCTAGATCTCTCTCGCATTCCGATTTGCTAATTTCTTTGTTATCTAAGCTGTATTTAGTATCTCCAATGGTCTTGCCTACGTTAAGTACTTTACATTTTTCAACGTTAAATTCCATTTGCCAAGTTTTAGACCATTTGGACAATGTATCGAGGTCTTTTTGTAAGTAATGGCAATCGTCAGTCGAGTTAATGATACGCCCTATTTTTGTATCGTCGGCAAATTTGCTGATTCTGCTATTGACTCTTAAGTCTAGATCATTTATATATATGATAAATAATAAGGGACCGAGTACTGAACCCTGTGGTACACCGCTAGTTACTAATCCCCAGTCCGACTTATTTCCATTTATTAATACTCTCTGCTTTCGTCCTTTCAGCCAGGATTCTATCCATTTTAAGATATCGCCGTCTATACCGTGTGCTCGAACCTTTCTAACTAACCTTTCGTGTGGGACTCTATCAAAAGCTTTACTAAAGTCCAGATAAATAACATCGTAAGAGGGGGGGGGGTATACGTCTTGATGGTGAGTGTGTATCAAGTAAGCAGATTGCATACCGACCAGATTTCAATAACCTAAGTGCTCGGGCTGTGCGGAGAGGGGGGAGGACATAATAGGGAGAGGGAGAGAGAACGGAGTGTGGGGAGGGGAGAGGGGTGTGGGAGGTTGTGATGGTGATGCGAGGGGGTGTAAGGGTAGGGGGAGGATAGGGCAAGGAGACGAGGAAGACTGAGGGATTAAAAAGAATGTGAGGTGGGGGAATGACGAGGAAGGAAGGAGAAGCAGGATGAGGATGAGAGAGGAAAGAGAGAGGGGAGGCTGTGGGGGAGCAAAAAAGGGAAAGGGGTGTGGGGGAAGGGGTCGAGAAGGGAAACGGAGGAGGAAGCTGAGGGAGCGATAGGAGGGAGAGAAGGAATAGGGAAGAGAGGGGAGTGGGGAAGTTAGAAAAGTTGAGAGAGGATGAAGAAGGAAGAGGGAGGAGAGGTGGAGAGAGGGAGATGAGTATGGGGGAAGGGAGAGGGGGAGAGGAGGGGGACAAAGACAGGTGATACAGAGATAGAGGAAATTAGTTGACATGGCAAAATAAAAACAGGGGTGAGAAAATAAAAATATGCAGATGAGATGGATTGTCATTACGTGGAGTGACTACTGGTGGAGAGAGAGGCGAAGTACAAGAGGAGGGATGGAGGGCAGGAAGGAAAGGAGGAGAGGAAAAGTGCAGGAGGAAGAAAGAAGGGTGGGAGTCTTTACGTGGGAATTTTGTAAGAAGGTAGGCAGGGGAAAATACTGCTGGTTGATGGGCCTGTGAAAAGTAGGTATAGTCTGTCTCAGGAAAAACGAATGTAGAATATCGTCTATTTTACTCCAGAGTCACTGTCAAAGGCCGAAGGCATCTGATTTAACGACCTGTGGGAATACAGGCTGGCCAGGGACAAGGCCGTAGGGCATGAGGCACACACACACACACACACACACACACACACACACACACACACACACACACAATGAATGAATGGGTATAAGTGACCCGCTATGCTCACAGGTCAATATGAACTGTGGTTCCTATTTTTGGATGCAACTTTTTTTCTTGTTTTGTTACAAAGCGCTAAAAATAAACGAAAAATATTGGACCAGTTGTTCGTTGTATATTCTGATTTAATAGCATATTATTCCTTTTATTTTATTTTTATTTATTTTTTTTTTGAGCTTGATTCGCCTGTCATCAAGAATTTGTAAGAAGGCATCTCAGGTCACAGCACCTCCTGACTGACTCTCTCTCTAAACCTCTGCTTCCGTCCTTTCTTGTCTCCCTCCTCCCTCCCCCATCTACCCTCTCTCTCTCTCTCTCTCTCTCTCTCTCGTGTGTGTGTGTGTGTGTGTGTGTGTGTGTGTGTGTGTGTGTGTGTGTGTGTGTGTGTGTGTGTGTGCAATCATTATCAAGACTAATGGTATGCTTTGTACTGGAAAGTAAAGATGAGGAGAAATATTGTGGAATCTATGGCGAATATTGTGGCAGAAGAGTGTAGACATGTATGAAGGTGAACGTTAATTGGCCCACAGGGAATTAATGACAGTTCCACATGCTGACGTCTCGAGGGGACTTCTTATAGTTGTTCTCAATAAATATATTCCAATGTTTTCTTTATTTTATAATACTTATATTACAGTTAAGTTATACTTTGCATTGACATTATTATTCACTACTACAGAACCTTGAGAGAGAGAGAGAGAGAGAGAGAGGGGCGGGGCCTGGTCATTCCCAGGGGACAAGTGGTCACTCCTCACCTCTCTCTCTCTCTCTCTCTCTCTCTCTCTCTCTCTCTCTCTCTCTCTCTAGCATGCAGACCCACCCACCCTGAACTCAAAACATCATCCTTCCTGCCTTCCTATCCATCCCCATCCCCTCTCTTCACCTAGCTTTTTGTCCACATACACAACTTAGAAGTATAAAACTTATATGTAAACTTCAGGAAACTGGCAAATGGGGACCCCCCCCTTAGAAAATTCCTTGGTGCGCCCCTGCTGGGCACTGATAGATAAATAGAGACTTCACATTGTTTTATTACTTAAGCGTCGTGTGTGTGTGTGTGTGTGTGTGTGTGTGTGTGTGTGTGTGTGTGTGTGTGTGTGTGTGTGTGTGTGTTTTCGTAGTGATAGCCGAGTAGCCTAGGGAAGAGGAGGGATCGGATTAACGGGATGGGGGGAGGGGGATTCCACCAGTGAAGAAGAAGGTTTAGATGAGGGAGACATGAATATCGAGTGACTGAGAGAGAGAGAGAGAGAGAGAGAGAGAGAGAGAGAGAGAGAGAGAGATTGTATTTTCAATGTAAATTTTAGAATATAATGAATATTTATAAAGGAAATGCTGCTGTTGATCCTTCGATCAGCAATAGTATTGTAAATCAGTTTATGTTTTTTCGTAAAAAATAATAATAAAAATAAAATAAAATAAAATAAAATAATTTTTCTTCATCTTTCATGGCTTTTTCATTGCTTCCTTACCCTAACTCTCCCCACATTCCGACCCGGGCCACTCCCATCCTCCATCCCTCCTCATATGGACCATTATCAGGACACTGACAGATAAATAGAGGCTACACATTGTTTTATTATTTAAGCGTCGTGTGTGTGTGTGTGTGTGTGTGTGTGTGTGTGTGTGTGTGTGTGTGTGTGTGTGTGTGTGTGTGTAGAGGAAAGAAAATGGAAGAGGGAAGGAGGAAGGTCCAGGATCTCGAGGGGACCTCTTAATCCTTCACACGGTCACTCGTGATCCGATTTTGGCAAAGGCTTTGTAAAATTCTCTCCTTCATATTTCCTGAGAAAGGGTATAGTTAGGTTGGCCAGTAGTTAAGTAGGCTGGTAGGTAAAGAATCACTATGTATATGCATGAAGGAAGGTAGGTAAGTAGTAGACAGAAAGGCAAGTAATCTAGTAGACAGGTAGATGGTTAAATCGATATAAACAAAAGTGTGAGAGACAAAGGGAGACGTGGGAGGTCAAGGCCTTCTAAAATTAGAAGGCCTCTCCAATCCTCTTGTGACGTCAGCCGCGTGGGTCAGGGGCAAGGTGCGTGGTCAGGAAGCGGGCTCTTTGTTGTGTGTGTGTGTGTGTGTGTGTGTGTGTGTGTTGTTTAAATGATATTATATATTAATAGACTTATTGGTACTCAATAATTTTATTCACGTGAAAAATTTACAATGGTAAAAGAAGAGTTACTACAAAAGAAACGTATGTAGTGACATCTGAAATCTGGCATGATTTATTATATATATATATATATATATATATATATATATATATATATATATATATATATATATATATATATATACATATATATATAAATCATATACGTATTGGGGCTGTTATATTGGAAGTATATTGGGGTTGTTATATTGGTGGTATATTGGTGGTATATTGGAGGTATATTGGGGCTGTTATATTGGGGCTTTTATATTGGTGGTATATTGGGGCTGTTATATTGGTGGTATATTGGGGCTGTTATATTGGAGGTATATTGGGGCTGTTATATTGGTGGTATATTGGGGCTGTTATATTGGTGATATATTGCGATGTTATATTGGTGGTATATTGGGGCTGTTATATTGGTGGTATATTGCGATGTTATATTGGTGGTATATTGGGGCTGTTATATTGGTGGTATATTGGGGCTGTTATACTGGTGGTATATTGGGGCTGTTTTATTGGTGGTATATTGTAATGTTATATTGGTGGTATACTGCGATATTGGTGGTATATTGGGGATGTTATATTGCTGGTATTACATTGGGGTGTTACATTGGTGGTATATTGGGGTGTTACATTGGTAGAATATTGGGGTGTTATACTTAGAATCTTACTGTGTATTGGGGTGTTATATTGATGGTATACTGGAGGTATTATATTGGGCCTCTTATATACGGGGTGAACAAGGTAATGCAGATTTCGTTTGAATTCGATTCAGTTTCTTTATAGAGGAAAGCTGTGGAGATATGTAGGAAAAATGAAGGGTTATATATTCCTCTCTTATCCAGCTCCAGCCACGTGTGTGTAATGGCTTTGGTCCTACACCCTAGCATGGCTAAGGCCTCATTTTTCTTATATTCAGTACAACTACGGTGACTTAAAGCTTCTCACTGTACTCTCTACACTTTTCTGATAATAATGAACAGAAAATAATGTTGTACTTACCCTGCTGTTCCGATTTGGAGTGAACTGGTCGCGCTTAATGGCACGTAGCCACGTGGAGGCAAGTTCTTTATCTTGCGGGAATACATCTGGGAACACAACACATGTAAGGCATTATTACCTTAATAAAACATACAAATAATGTAAATATCAATATATAATACAATGTTTTTCCGTCCTTATTGTTATTGAACACACAGCGTGACCTCTCCCGACCATAGCTGACCCAACACTACCTGGACCTACCTACAAGTACGTCACGGCTTACCGTCCCCCCCCACCACGAGGCCTAATTTTAGAAGGCCTTGGTCCGACTCTCCTCTCCACACCGTGCTCTCAGCCTCTGAACCTTTACTTGTATCGTCTATGTACTTCCTAAAAGTATTTGCTCGCCACATACAACTTGTGTAGACATTTGGCTATGAATTTAAACTAGACATACATCATTAAATAAAATCTCTTGCTTAAGTAGGAATATCATAATTCAGCAGTTAAATGAGTCCTTTATTTACACATATCATCACCATCAACAATTGGTTTACATGTATTATTAAACTGCCCACTTCACTTCTCACAGAAACAAAACCATTACATGTTACCATTCACATTACTATCAACCGCATCACTCCACCGACGTCCACTTTCTCATTATATTGCACTTAAAACATTACACTCACACTCTCTTCCATCACCACACTACAGTGCTGTCCCGGGCGATAAAATGCAGTACATCAATGTTTATGAGCAATGATGAAATTTTGACTATAAGTTAACAGGAGTATGATGGTAATTGAGCCACCTGGGATAATATTTACAGGCTGTCTGGTTTTTGTTACCTACCCTAACCTAACTTTACCTTACGTCAGTGTCTGTAGCTTCCTTTTTCTCCCTGTCTTTTTATTTTGATTTATGAGATCATTTAATTTTGCACAGAAATTATTTAGCAACGCATTTGTGGAAGCCCACAGTAGCATTCTTTGAATTTTTTCTATGTTATGACCTTCATTACAGTTGTTCATAGGAAGGAAGGCATCTTCATCCATCAATACATTAAGTGTTATCTCTGTGCCTATATTTCTTTGATTTACGGATTTTGTGAACTCTGGATGTTGTGTAAGTTTGTTAATGATTATATAATTATACATGATAATATTTACAACAGCATCATCTGGATACAATAGAGCCCCTCTACTTATGCCCTGTATGAAATTATGGTTGTCTGGTAGGCATTCCATTTCGTCATCAGTGGTAAGTAAGTCTTTACATAATTCACATTTCACTTTTTTGTACACAGCAAAGCAACAGAATCCTGCAAGGTATGTTATTACTTGAAGGAGATCCATGGAGTTTTTTATATCCTCTGGAGTCACATCAACCTCGAACCTATGCATGTTTACCATATCGTTATTTTCCATTTTCTCCCAGTTTGCTTCTTCAAATATTTAAAAGTAAACACTTTGGTTATAAAGAGGTAACTTCAGTACAGATATCATCCTCAGTTTTTTTTCACACTCAAACACTTGTCTAATGGATATGTTATAATTGCCTCCTGCAAGCTGCCGATATTTTCCAAATCTTGCCTCCAAATGATCAGTTTGAAATTTTCCTGGTAGTATATATTTCATGTTTAGTTCACCTATGCAATAATCGGTTATTTGTAATATGGCTGTGGTCGTATGTCTCAGAGCAGTAAATGTTTCATTCGTCAGTTTTCCAGTCACTTCTGTCATGCCATCCCAAAGATTTAACCAGCTTAGGAAATTGTGCAGGAACAAATATCTTTCATCATTGTCATCACTTGTCATTGGAGCAGCATATTTGTTTTTAAGACGACAACCTTTATATGGAGATTTTACGTTCATTACTGTCCACCAAGTATAGATTATCTGTATGTAATTAGCAACATCTTCAAAGCATGGTAAATTATGTGTTTTCCCTAGAGTCATTAATGCTTGTACAATATATTCGTTGAAAATCTGCAACACTAAGCTGACATTTTGTTTTTCGAGATTTGAGGGTGATAAAGACTTTAGCGTAAGCTTATAGGCATGCTTGAGGAGGGAATCTGCTTCTAGAGAGTGAAGTTGTTTTAGAGTAGTAAAAGGAGCTTTACAAATTCTGGTTACTCTATCACATATCTCATCAATGGAAAAGTGTGGAAATTGCATGTACTTGTCATGATTTTTCTGACTGATCCAATTATTTCTAATGCATTTGAATATATGTACTGAATCAAACATAAAAAACAATGGCCTGGAAGTCTGTGCTGGATGGCGATAAACAGTGGAACATCGTGGTGGCGAGTGAAAATATGACATGGCCTTCCTATTGATGGAGCTGTTGTCTGTCACTGCACATATGACTCCGAAGCCTATCTCCTCTAAGCCAATGATGATCCGCTTTATGAAATTGAACAGGTCTTCTGCTTGCCTAGTTTTAGCAGGCAATATGTGAACAACATCCTTAAATTTTGAGCACAAGCTACTTATCATAAACACAAATGCACTGCTAGCTGCCTCAGTACTGTTGAAAGCTGACCCAACAACATTGCCACCTTTATAATCAAAATATTGCTTAATATGAATCTCATGTGGAGAGGATGGAGGGTGAAAGACTGACGAAGAGAGTGTATGTGAGTGAGGTGGAGGGGGGAAGAGGGAGGGGGAGGCCGAGGATGAGATGGAGGGATGGGGTGGAGAGGTATATGAGAGAGGGGGGTGTGAGTTGGAAGCAGGGCAGTGAAATGGCGGGGGACAGGGCGACTTGGAGGCGATTTGTTTGTGGCCACCCCAAACGGGATTGAGGCGTCTGGCAATAGATAGATAGAATCTCATCAATCATTAGTGTTACAGTTACGTCACTTTGTGATAGAAATTTAAATTTATTCTTAATATACACCAAAAAGTCACTATTCTGCTGTTCAGCTGCCGGGCTCAAATGTTGTGATAGGGTGAGTTTCCTAGCAGTAGTGTAGCTTGGCAAGAGTAAGTAACCAGTGTTCCTCAACAATCCGTAACCTTGTGGGGAGCAGTTATATAGTAAGGATGAAAATACCATGAACTCTGGTGAATATTCCAGTTTTTTTAATGTCATTAAGTGTAGCTGTTCACATATTACTTTCACGGTATTTATGTGCTTAAATGTCTCATCTCGTAAAAGTGATAACATTGAAATGACCAGTTGCAATATAAAAATCATTCTTCCAGGACTAGAAGCAGGTTCCTCACTGTTACATTTTTTTAGGTTTGCCAACAGCTCTTCGAGAGAATTAGTGTCACTGATATGTGACGGAATACGATAGTCACCTAAATTCTGCATCTCAATTTCACCTACAAATACCCTCACTGCGCAACGTTTATCAATTTCCAGAGACAATGTTATCTTATGATAAGGCATGCGTGCAATATGGCATATCAAGACTGATTCCCGATTATTGACTACACTCCAGAATGTATCCAGAAAATCGAGCTTCGCTAGCAGTTCATCCATCGTTGCACTCTTTCTTTGTTGCTTATACAGCGAATCATCTGCAACACTTTCTGCAATTGCAGTCTGAATTGCACCTTCTTCCTTTCTGCATCTCCTTGTATCTGGAGATTCTCTCAAGGAAGTAGTTGTTGAAAGATAGGAGGGACAGTTAGGCAACTTTGAAGGAACTGCCCCCTTCCTAAGTCTTGGCCTGCCTAATTTTGCTGTAAGTCTCCTCCCTGTTTTCTCATCAAAGTATGATGTTTCCCTCTCTATCCCCTCTGGCCGAAAGTGTAGTTCACACACCTGTACAAAGGTGGCTGCTGTAATTTATATATTTATTTTTTAATGCATGTATACGTTTGAGTAAAAAATAATAATGAGTGTAATTATATAACATCCCCAACATTAGGGAATATTGAACAATTTATAGTTCTAAAAAATTCTGTTGCTAACTTTAATACTACATCAGTCTGGTCATACGACTATTATAGGTATGCAATAACAAGAAACATCTGACACGTTCATCGAATAAAAAATATATATATCGTTTTTAGGAGAACGCGCATTAGAGAAAATGGGAAATTAAAATGGGGGAACTATCGTTTTTTTTTAGTTGACATAATTACTGTGGCTAACGTTGGTTATAATGCATTATGCTGGTATTACAAATAGCAGAGGCAACATCCTGCATGCTATAACAAATACTACATTACTCAGATAAATAAATGAAAAATGAAGCTTTGTATCAAACGGAGAGTGCGTAAAGAAAATGGAAAATTAGGCTATTTTAGTTCCTTGTTTATTAATGCAGTAAACTGATAATAATACGATTGTGATATGTATCAATGGCCATGTTATAACAAAGAACACCTGGAACATTCCTCAACTACTTGTATATCGGTGCATATATTATCTAATTTCTTTGAGTCGTCTAAAATGCGCTATAGGCTACTGTGACCCCGCGACCTCCGCCATTAAGGCTACCAAGGTCACCTCACTAACCCACCGCATGTTCACTTCGGGTCACCAAGTTTTTAACCTTGTCGTCAATATCTGGCAATCAACATATTATCTAAAGGTTAATAATCTTAGAATGTAATCATGGGACTATAAAAATAATACATTTACTTACCCTGCTGTACTGATGAGGTGACAAATTATCCCGTTTTATTGCCCTTGTCCACTCGTCCATAAGTTCCTTGTCTTTAGGAAACGAGAAAATACACACCGAGGGGCCATTTTCATAGTTTCCTTTGCAGAATGGCACACAACACTTGCTTGGCATTATTGCAGATAGCAGTTAACAAGCCTGGGAGTCAAAGAAACCATGAATAATTCTAATGAATAAAGATACACAGGTGTGGTGTGCTACCGTCACGCTCCAATAAATCACACTGACGAGTTGCCAATTAGACTCGTGGTCGAGTTGCCAATACGGCATTGGAACTTGGAAGGACCTAAGGTCGTGACGTAGTGCTGACGTAGCAGAACATCTATCAGGCCTTCTCTCTCGGTGGCCTTGGATGGCCACGATAAATGCCAAATGCTGGAAGCGGCAGAGTGGATTAATTCCTCTCACTTCCTGCAGTTTATGACGCTGATATGAAGTCCGTGCCAGATCTATGAGAGAGAGAGAGAGGGGGGGGGGCATAGCTTCGTCTCTTCATACCTATATTTGCTATTAAAAAATTATCTTCAGGTTTGGAGGCCCATAGTAGTGAGGGAGGGGGGGTGGTAGTGGAGTACAATATATATAAACCCCCTCCAGTTAACTGTAAAAAATCGTCTGTTGGTAACACACATCACCGTAGTGAAGATCAACATCCCACTCGACTCACAGCTCTTAGTCACTGCACACTTCACCATTAAATTTAACTCTTGTCCTTCATCAATATCCTGTTTGTGTTCGAGTGGCAGCCTCCCTTGATCACCAATATTAAGGCCATATTATTTACTGACTGCCTCATTAAGTGGTGTAGTAATAAAGGATATGATTAATGTAGGTTTGGTGGTGACATTTGTTGGTGGATTTGGAAATGAGGAAGTGATTTTGGAGTGACTTAATGTTGTGTCTTAATGGGTAATAGTATAATCTTGCTGTCTGCACTCGTTTTTATTCTGCTTTGGATTTTTTATGCCACCTAAGGGGCTGGGTATATTGTATCGGTCCATATGACGATCACTGCATCACCGGGCCTTCTACTCATAGGGAGAGTGATAACCAGAAATAATCCTCCACCATATTGGCGAAGTATTAATGTGGACGATTTGTGTGTGTGTGTGTGTGTGTGTGTGTGTGTGTGTGTGAGAGAGAGAGACATTCATTCCCTCTTCCTCCCACTCTCCTTTCCTCAAACTGTCACCCCTTCCCATCCCCTCTCCATTCTTTCGTCTCACTCCCTCACGGCATTCTCTCCTCCTACTCCCTTCCCCTTCTCTTCCCATCCCACTCTCTTCCCCTTCTCTGATTCTCCCAGTCCCTTCCCCTTCCACTGCCTTCCCCTTCTCTCACCTCCCTCAGCAGGCCAATATAGTACCTTCACATATAAGCTCGTATAAATACCTAAAAAAAAAAAAATCGTTTTAAAAATTGCGGGAAATTCTAAACCCTCATGACGTTTCCAGACCCTTTCACCTAAATTGGAAAAACTCTCAGAATTCAACTTTGATCTTCGGTGATGATATTCCTCGCTTTACCCTCACTATTTTTTCCTTTTTTGGGGTGAGTCAGAGTGGAGGGGAATTTTTGATATTGCTGTATTTTATGAGGGTGGAGTGGATTTGGGTGAAGTGGAGGTTGCGTTTGTGGATTAGGGGTAATGGCCATTTTAACGTATGAAAATGTGGAGTGGATTTTTTTTTCTTTTAATGTTATTTTCATTCTCTCTCTCTCTCTCTCTCTCTCTCTCTCTCTCTCTCTCTCTCTCTCTCTCTCTCTCTCTCAATAATTTGTGTGCGTGCGCGCTCGTGCGCTTGCGTTTGTATTTATCTGTACACACCTCAACAATATACCCATTTATTTTCACCTTGACCTGAATCGAATGAGTTATTGATTTTATTGAAATAACATAAATTAAACAATGTACAACATTTTAAACTAATATGTACAGTATGCTATACACCAAGGGCACAGCGTGGGAGCGGTGTGGTGGCGGTTGGTGGTTGGGGACCCAGGGGAGGGGGT
Source organism: Coenobita brevimanus (assembly GCF_032717465.1). Taxonomy (NCBI): domain Eukaryota; kingdom Metazoa; phylum Arthropoda; class Malacostraca; order Decapoda; family Coenobitidae; genus Coenobita; species Coenobita brevimanus. The sequence goes on from NC_136975.1 coordinate 29,698, forward strand.
AAGGTTTGGCGGTGACCTGCTAATCCCAACCCTTCCCCCATAATCTGGGGACTCCGGTCGCCGCAGCCTCCCTCTCCCGCACCCACACTCTGTAGCCTCACACTTGTATTTACAATGCGTTTTTCCTGGATGTATATGTAGATCACTATGTATAAGTTTTATGTGTGTACAAATGTATTACTGTTTGTGACCTCTGTTTCCTATTCCATTCACCGATCTTGTGTACGTGAATATGTATATACATATGGTATATATCAGTATGCTCAAACAAATTCCATGTAACTACATACAACAGCACTCTTTATACTCACTGTACAGTTTAATACATGTATTACTGTATATAAGATTACTAATTAGTCCACTTTAAAATTATTGACCAATCACACGTACAGTATATTGTAATCTAATATAATACATTAATAGGCTCGGGAAGATGACTACCTAAGTATCATCTTCCTTTTGAGATATTGTACAACTACTATTTTTATATGTACAGTATTGTGTATCTCAGTAAATGTATCAAATTCAAATTCAAATTCTCCATTTAACTCCCACCGGTCTGTCCCCCATCTCTAGCCTCTCCTCGTTCACCTCATGCCCCACACCCCTCTCTTCCCTATCTCTACCCCCCCCAGTACCCTCTTCTTTCCCCTGAACACTCACTTCTCTCTCTCTCTCCTTCCTTACCCCCAAAGCCTCCCTCTCTCTCCCATTAACCCCCACCCCTCTTCCTCTCACCCCTTAACCACTGCCTTCCTACTTTTCTATCCTTGTCTTTAACTTATAGAATAGTTTTTGTTAATAACCTTCCCTATACCAAACAGCCACAAAAGGGCCGACAGGTCTACTGCGTTTGCTTTCCTTAGTACTCCTTTGTACCTGTATCCCCTACCCCAACTCATTCCCTCTGTCCGAGTCCTTTCTTCCCTATCCCCAACCCTCTCCCCCTACCCTCCACCTCTCTCCTCATTCCCCTTACCCTCGTTGCCCTTAACTCCCCCTTCTTCAACTCATTTAACACCCCCCTCTCCCCTTCTCTCCTTTCACTCCCCTCTCACTCTCCTTACTCTTTTTTTCCCCTCTCACTCTCCTTCTCACTCCCCCTCTCACACTCCTTCCCCGCCCCCTCCGGCTCACCGCTGAAGCATGTAGTGTAATTAATCCATCATAACCTCGCCCCCACTCTGCAGGAAAGAAGGCGGGGATTAACGAATATATACGATACCTCAACACGCGACGTCAACTTGGCCCATGGTTAAACGTTGATGTGTCTTAATACAGGTGGTAATTACAAGGCAGGGGTGGCTAAGGGGGCATGGCAGGAAGTAGGTGAGGGTGTTTGTGGCGTTGGGGGTGTGTGGATGGTTGAGGAAGGAAGGAAAGATGAAAAGAAGAAGAGGAAGGAAGGAAAGAAGGGTGGGTAAGACTCTCTCTCTCTCTCTCTCTTATCCAAGAATAATTAAACAAAAATGAGATACACGTAAACAAAAGAACCACAACGTAACTTGAGATTGTGCATAAATGTCACTTGGTCCCGGTGGTAAAATTGTGTTGGTAAGATGTAGTGGTGATGCTGCATGACGTGAAGTGGGGGTGAGGGGTGGGGGAGAGAGGGGGTGAAGGAAGAGAGGGAGAAAGAGGGAAAGTAACGTCTGGAAACAGCAAGAAACAGAAAGAAAGAAAAAAGAAAAAGACGTCATTGGATGCAAGGAGTTGTCTTGTGGATAAATGTAGAAACAGGAATAAGAAATGAGAGATGAGAGGAGAGGGGAAGTGAGATGAATTGTTTGGACTGAGGGAGCAAGTGTACGGGGAAATGAATAATAGGAGAATGAAATGTGAAAGGTACGCAAGTGCCCGGAAATGATGGAGAGAGAGAGGTGTAAGGTGAGAAAGGAATCGTAAAGAGAAATGAACAGGAAAATGAGATATAGGAGTGACAAATAGAGGCAAAAAAAGACAGTGAGATACAGGACTGATAGTGGCGGGAGAGGAAGGGAAGACTTCAGCAAATGCGAGGGAAAATGTAAAATTATCGTGGTAAGATCCAACTAACTTAGACGGAAGAGTAATGGCCTGTGATCAGGTTCCTGCCTAAGCCCCACACATAGATATTCATTGACCCCATCATTACCCGCCGCCTTGATTACACACTCGGATTAACTCACATTATCGCTCTCTGTCTCTATTACTTTCTATTTCTTGGGGTCTCTCTCTCTCTCTCTCTCTCTCTCTCTCTCTCTCTCTCTCTCTCACACACCCACACACACACACACACACACACACACACACACACACACACACACACACACACACACACACACACACACACAGCAAAATTAAAGATAACTCACTCAGCATCACAGGGAATGTCAGTTAACCTCACTCTATCCGTAAGATTGAATTAACCCAACATAACGCTTGACTTGTTTGCTTGTTTTGCCTTGTCTTGTTTTTCTTTGATTTAATTTGTTTTAACGATTCCTGTGTGTGTAGAGAGTTTTTTTTCCCGTCCTTTTTTTTTATGCTAATGGAAGATAAATATATTTTTTTTCATATGCTTCTGTAAAAAGTTTTCTGTCTGTCTTTGTGGCTGGATATCCTGTGAGTCTCTGTCTTATATATATATATATATATATATATATATATATATATATATATATATATATATTATATATATATATATATATATATATATATATATATATATGTGTGTGTGTGTGTGTGTGTGTTTGTGCAATTATTATCATAACAAATGGCATGCTCTGAATTGGAAAGTAAAGATGAGAATTGGCGAAAATGGTGGCAGAAGGGAGTAGGCAAGTATGAAGGTGGACGTTAATTGGCCCGCAGGGAAATAATGACAGTTCCACATGCTGACGTCTCGAGAGGATTTCCTGCAGTTGTTTCCTCTAAATATGTTCCAGTGTTTTAATTTGTAATGCTTATATCACAGTAAAGGCATGCTTTGCACTGACATTATTATTCACTCCAGAATATTGAGAGAGAGAGAGAGAGATGGGGGGACAAGTGGTCACTCCTCACATCTCTCTCTCTCTCTCTCTCTCTCTCTCTCTCTCCAAAATCAGGAGTCGCCTCTCATGGGCCAACCAGCCTACTGCAGTTGTTTTCTTTAAATATATTCCTAAGTTTTATTTTATAATACTTATATCACAATAATAAAGGCATACTTTTTTACTGACATTACTATTCACTCCTAAAGAATCTTGAAAAACAGAAAGAGAGAGAGAGAGAGAGAGAGAGAGAGCAGCTGCGTATACGAAGAATGAAGACGAGCTTCTCATGTGTGTGTGTGTGTGTGTGTGTGTGTGATAGCAGAGTAGCCGTAGGGAAGAGGGAGGGATGGGTTGTGATAAAAAAATGTAGGGAGTATATATATATATATATATATATATATATATATATATATATAAATCATATACGTATTGGGGCTGTTATATTGGAGGTATATTGGGGCTGTTATATTGGTGGTATATTGGGGCTGTTATATTGGGGCTGTTATACTGGTGGTATATTGGGGCTGTTATATTGGAGGTATATTGCGATGTTATATTGGAGGTATATTGGGGCTGTTATATTGGAGGTATATTGCGATGTTATATTGGTGGTATATTGGGGCTGTTATATTGGTGGTATATTGCGATGTTATATTGGTGGTATATTGCGATGTTATATTGGGGCTGTTATATTGGTGGTTTATTGGGGCTGTTATATTGGTGGTATTTTGCGATGTTATATTGGAGCTGTTATATTGGTGGTATATTGCGATGTTATATTGGTGGTATATTGGGGCTGTTAGACTGGTGGTATATTGGGGCTGTTATATTGGTGGTATATTGGGGCTGTTAGACTGGTGGTATATTGGGGCTGTGTTATTGGTGGTATACTGCGATATTATATTGGTGGTATATTGGGGTGCTATACTGCTGGTATTACATTGGGGTGTTATATTGGTGGTATATTGGGGTGTTACATTGGGGCTGTAATATTGGTAGTATATTGGGGTGTTGTACTTAGAATCTTACTGTGTATTGGGGTGTTATATTGATGGTATACTGAAGGTATTATATTGGAGATACTAAATACAACTTAGATAATAAAGAAATTAGCAAATCGGAATGCGAGAGAGATCTAGGAGTTATGATTAGTAACGACCTTAAACCAAGGCAACAGTGTATTAATGCGAGAAATAAAGCAAATATGGTCCTAGGATTTATTTCGAGAAGCGTGAGCAATAGATCATCTAAAGTAATACTGAAACTTTATCTAGCATTAGTAAGGCCACATTTAGACTACGCAGTACAATTCTGGTGTCCTTACTATAGAATGGATATTAATTCGTTAGAAAATGTACAGAGAAGAATGACATAAATGATACATGACGTCCGGAACCTGTCATATGAAGACAGACTGAAAAGACTAAGTCTTCATTCGCTAGAGAGGCGTAGAGTAAGGGGAGACTTAATTGAGGTGTTTAAGTGGATGAAGGGTATAAATAAGGGAGATATTAGCAAGGTACTTAAAGTGAGCATACAGGATAGAACTAGAAATAATGGTTTCAAACTAGAAAAATTCCGTTTCAGTAAGGAAATCGGTAGAAATTGGTTTGGTAATAGAGTAGTAGACGAATGGAATAAGCTACCTAGTAAAGCAGTTGCTGCCTCTTCCATTGAGAGTTTCAAGCATAGGCTAGATAAGCTTATGACTAATAAGGGGTGGATATAGAAAATAGAAAATCTTATAGCTAATACTAATTCATAATTTTTCCTTTTCAGGTTACACTGTGATAGTCTCTATTCTCCTTTCACAGTTTCCTGAAAAATGTCCACGCCAGTTTTTGTATACGGTGTGGTGTTCTTTCTGACTTTTTCCTGCCAGCTTCGGCTGGAGGGTTTGGAGGGCGGGGGAGAGCCTTCTTCTTTTGCTATCCTTATCTCATTCTAGTAGTTCAGTTACTCTTCTAGGAGCTGCCTAGCATGGGCCAACCGGCCTACTGCAGTTATCCTCTCCTTATGTTCTTATGTTCTCGCTGTCGTGACTTTCAGTCTTTGGGGGTTTCATTTCTTGGAAAAGCCAAATCTGCTCTGTGTGCGTGCGTGTGTGTGTGTGTGTGTGTGTGTGTGTGTGTGTGTGTGTGTGTGTGTGTGTCCTATAAGTACCTCACGGCTTACCGTCCCCCCCACCGACGAGGCCTTCTAATTTTAGAAGGCCTTGACCCCACCGCTCCCCTCCCTGCACTCTCCAACACGGCCTTGATCATCAAAATTCTAAGACTCAGTTTCTGGTCCTTGTTTATCCTGTGAAGAGAAGCCAGGCGTTCACCCTTTATTATTTCCAGGCAAACACCACCTCCACCCAGTAGTCCGCTTTGCTGCCTTTATCACTCCACCCAGTAGTCCGCTTTGCTGCCTTTATCACTCCACCCAGTAGTCCGCTTTGCTGCCTTTATCACTCCACCCAGTATTCCGCTTTGCTGCCTTTATCACTCCACCCAGTATTCCACGTTGCTGCCTTTATCACTCCACCCAGTAGTCCGCTTTGCTGCCTTTATCACTCCACCCAGTAGTCCGCTTTGCTGCCTTTATCACTCCACCCAGTATTCCACGTTGCTGCCTTTATCACTCCACCCAGTATTCCACGTTGCTGCCTTTATCACTCCACCCAGTAGTCCGCTTTGCTGCCTTTATCACTCCACCCAGTATTCCGCTTTGCTGCCATTATCACTCCACCCAGTATTCCACGTTGCTGCCTTTTCAGGTTACACTATGATAGTTTCTATTCTCCTTTCACACTTTCCTGTAAAATGTCCACGCCAGTTTTTCTATACGGCGTGGTGTTCTTTCTGACTTATTCCTGCCGGCTTCAGCTGGAGGGTTTGGAGGGCGGGGGAGAGCCTTCTTCTTTGCTATCCTTATCTCATTCTAGTAGTTCAGTTACTCTTCTAGGAGCTGCCTAGTATGGGCCAACCGGCCTACTGCAGTTATCCTCTTTTCTTATGTTCTTATCGCTCCACCCAGTATTCCACTTTGCTGCCTTATCACTTCATCCAATATTCCACTTTGCTGCCTTTATCACTTCATCCAATATTCCACTTTGCTGCCTTATCACTTCATCCAATATTCCACTTTGTTGCCTTTATCACTTCATCCAATATTCCACTTTGCTGCCTTTATCACTTCATCCAATATTCCACTTTGTTGCCTTTATCACTTCATCCAATATTCCACTTTGCTGCCTTTATCACTTCATCCAATATTCCACTTTGCTGCCTTTATCACTTCATCCAATATTCCACTTTGCTGCCTTTATCACTTCATCCAATATTCCACTCTGTTGCCTTTATCACTTCATCCAATATTCCACTTTGCTGCCTTTATCGCTCCACCCCGCTGCCCTTCAGACTCCACCTCATATTTGCCCTCCATCGCCGTAATATTCAGTCATATATTATTGGTAATTGACTTCGCATGTCTTGGTACCTGACTTGGTAATTATTAACCTCGCTTAACCCTTTGAGTCCAGGGAAGCTTTTGCTACGTTCTGCCCAGTCTCTGACGATTTAATACAGCGTAGGACAGACTTTTGAATTGAAGAGGTTATATATTGGATTGATAAACACCTTCAGTATAAGACGCCTTTGTGAAGTTGAGTTAAATTAATTGGTAGCAGCAGAAATAAACCACCAAGACAGAGAGAGAGAGAGAGAGAGAGAGAGAGAGAGAGAGAAATACTCTTCAGCTTAGACCCGTAAGCGCTTGTGTAGTTGGCATATGAATTAATTATATAAACTGCAGAAGACACACCTATAATTTAGTTGCCTACCTGCCTGCTTGCTTACCCTCCAACCTACCCTTGTGGACTGTCTGTTTTTCCTACCTACACCCTTCCCACCCTGCCTGACTTAATTCTCTTCTGATAACTTACTCTCCTGTTCAGTACCTACTTTCTTCCCATCCTACCTACCTGCCTACCTACCATTTTAATCTGTGTGCTTCCCTGCCTACACCTTTCTCATCCTGCCTTCCTCAAGTTTACTTCATGCTTTATTGATATCTTTCCTCTGTGCCTTCCTGCCTACAAGCCTGTGTGTCTGCCTGCCTACCTGCGTGCCCTCCCTTCAAGCATGTCTGTTTCCCTGCATTACCCCTTCCCTTCCTGCCTGTCATGATTTAATGTGTGTTCTTGTCTTCTTTCCTACCTACCTACCTACCTACTTACCTGCGTGTCTTCTTGTCTCCTTTCCTACCTACCTACCTACCTACCTGCCTACTTACCTGCGTGTCTTCTTGTCTCCTTTCCTACCTACCTACCTACCTACTCTTTCCTATGTGTGTGTGTGTGTAGCCACATACTGATAAAAAAAAAATAGGTTACACTCTATGTTATGAAATCCAGAGGCATTGGTATGACGTATTACATATAGGAGTATAGGGTAGTACAGTCATGGACAGAGAAACCTGGACAGGTGGGGCGAGGCAAATGTCATATTTTCTCTTTTCCCCCGGCTTGTCCGTCACTCTTCGTTCACGACTCCTTTCCCCCATCCCCCCCACCCCCCATCCCGTTTACCCTCTCTTCATAGCACCTGCCAGGCTGCCCTCCCCCTCCCCCCTTCCCTGCCCCCATACACCCCAGTTCGCTAATCCGCCTACCTTGAACCGTGTGTGTGTGTGTGTGTGTGTGTGTGTGTGTGTGTGTGTGTGTGTGTGTGTGTGTGTGCATCCTTGACACAAGCAACTCCCTACATTTTTCCGATCACAACCCATCCCTCCCTCTTCCCTACGGCTACTCTGCTAACACACACACACACACACATGAGAAGCTCGTCTTCATTCTTCGTATACGCAGCTGCTCTCTCTCTCTCTCTCTCTCTCTCTCTCTCTCTCTCTCTCTCTCTCTCTCTGTTTTTCAAGATTCTGTAGGAGTGAATAGTAATGTCAGTGCAAAGTATGCCTTTATTATTGTGATATAAGTATTATAAAATTAAACTTAGGAATATATTTAAAGAAAACAACTGCAGTAGGCTGGTTGGCCCATGAGAGGCGACTCCTGATTTTGGATCTGCATACTAGAGAGATAGAGACAGATAGAGAGAGAGAGAAGTGAGGAGTGAACACTTGTCCCTCTCTCTCTCTCTCTCTCTCTCTCTCTCTGTCTCTCAATAATCTGTAGCAGTGAATAATAATGTCAGTGCAAAGTATGCCTTTACTGTGATATAAGCATTACAAAATAAAACACTAGAACATATTTCGAGGAAACAACTGCAGGAAATCCTCTCGAGACGTCAGCATGTGGAACTGTCATTATTTCCCTGCGGGCCAATTAACGTCCACCTTCATACTTGCCTACTCCCTTCTGCCACAATTTTCGCCAGTTCTCATCTTTACTTTCCAATTTTCAGCATGCCATTTGTTATGATAACTGCACACACACACACACACACACACACACACACACATATATATATATATATATATATATATATATATATATATATATATATATATATATTTATTTATTTATATATATAAGATAGACAGAGAGATGGTAGATGGGGGAGGGAGGAGGGGGAGAAGAAAGGATGGCAGCAAGGGTTGAGAGAGAGAGAGAGATCATGCCAGTAGTCATGAAAGTCATGATAATAATTGCACACACACGATATATATATATATATATATATATATATATATATATATATATATATATATATACAGTATATATATAGCAGGGATTGAGAGAGAGAGAGAGAGAGAGAGGTGAGAAGTGTCCACGTGTCCCCTGGGAATGGCCAGCCTTCCCGGGTCATATGGGTAGGACGGAGAGGAGGTGAGGGAAGGAAGGGGATGGGGGGGTACGGTTCATATGGACGAAGATTTAGTGGAAAAATCGAAAAGGAAAAAGAAACTATTAGCTCAGCCCCTGAGTGTCCATGACTGTACGCCCTCCGGAGCGACGGGGTAGGGGTTGTGTGTGTGTGTGTGTGTGTGTGTGTGTGTGTGTGTGTGACCCTATAGAAACCGTACTCTCCCTATCTACCAGTCTCCTCCCAACAGTGTTTTTCCCTCCTCCTTACCGATTTATTCTCCAGACGACTCATTACTATCCCCTGGTTGGATTCCTATGTCTTCATATCGTCATCGATTGCATGAGTAGAATATAGTAACGGAGCAGAAGCAGAAATAAATCGGTCAGGAAGAGGTGTTAGGAAGCTTCCTAACAGTAAAATACCCCCGCTAATACCAATACACCGGTCCTGTATGAGACAGCCTTTTTTTTTATAGCGTGGTACCTTATAGATGAAATTGATACAGTATTATAGATGTAACTTTTCCTTTTCAGTCTTTCCTATGAAATTTCCATATCAGTTATCCCCATGCTACTTGGTGGTTTTTCTCACTTTTTCCTGCCAGTTTGAACAGGAGGGTTTGGAGGCGGGGTGAACCTTCTTGCTTTACTATCTTTACCCTTCAGCATGTAGAGTTAGATCTCGTAGTCATAGTCTATTCTGTAACAAACAGCCTCGAAAGGACGATAAGGTCTGTTGCTGTTTGCTTTCCTTTGTACTCCTTTGTGTATTCAGTACGGACGGTGGGTCTTAGTGCCAAAGTGGAGACATGTGGAGATGTATGATATGAAGGAGAGAGAGAGAGAGAGAGAGAGAGAGGAGGGGGAGGAGGGGGAGTAGGCAAACACAATGCTAAAAGATAGAATGACAAGACAGAAATAATGAGAGAGAGAGAGAGAGAGAGAGAGAGAGAGAGAGTTTTCTTTCTCGTCTTCCTCTCCAAAAAAACGAGGCTATAAATGTGCAGAATCTCTCTCTCTCTCTCTCTCTCTCTCTCTCTCTCTGAGTTGTTGGTAGGAAGTTGTGCTGGAGATTAACATAAGAGAGGACAACTGCAGTAGGCCGGTTGGCCCATGCTAAGCAGCTCCTAGAAGAGTAACTGAACTACTAGAATGAGATAAGGATAGCAAAGAAGAAGGCTCTCCCCCGCCCTCCAAGACCCTTCAGCCGAAGCCGGCAGGAAAAAGTCAGAAAGAACACCACGCAGTATAGAAAAACTGGCGTGGACATTTTACAGGAAAGTGTGAAAGGAGAATAGAGACTATTATAGTGTAACCTGAGAAGGGAAAAGAATGAATTAGTACTGGTTATGAGATTTTTTTTTTCTATACCCACCCCTTATTTGTCATATGCTTATGTAGCTTATGATTGAAACTCTCAGTGGAAGAGGCAGCAACTACTTTACTAGGTAGCTTATTCCATTCATCTACTACTCTATTGCAAAACCAGTCTCTACCCTGTTCTTAACTATAACGGAATTTTTCCAGTTTGAAACCATTACTTCTAGTTCTATCCTGTATGCCCACTTTGAGTTCTGTACCTTGCTAATATCTCCTTTACTTATTCCCTTCCTTCACTTAAACACCTCAATTAAGTCTCCCATTACTCTGTCTTCCTACTCGGTGCAGATTTAGTCTTTTTAGTCTGTCTTCATGTGGCAGGTTCCGAACATCATGTATCATTTTTGTCATTATTCTCTGTACGTTTTCAAGCGACTTTATATCCATTCACTAGTACGGACACCAATATTGCACGGCGTGGTCTAAATGTGGCCTTATTAATGCTAAATGAAGTTGCAAAATTGCTCCTCGAAATAAATCGTAGGAGCCTATTTGCTTATTTCTAGCATTAATACACTACTGCCTAGGTTGAGGTCTTACTAACCATAACTCCTAGATCTCTCTCGCATTCCGATTTACTACTTTGTTATCTAAGTTGTATATTGTATCTCCCATGGTCTTGCCTACGTTCAGTACTGTACAGTTTTCAAAATCTGACAGTGAATTACCCACAAAATTTGTACAAGTGGCACCATTGGATTGTCAAGGCCAACGTCAGTCGTCATCGCCGCGCGAGGGCAGCACATACAAGGTTGACTCCACGCTGCTTGCCTGTCACCATCACGCGAGGCTGATGCAGTGACATGGTGATTTTCAACACGTTGCGTAACTTGTTGCGCAACTTGATGCCCAGTGTGTACGGGGCTTAACATGGAGGCAACGCAAGAACAAGACAGAGAGAGAGAAAAAAAGGAAAAGACAATGATCAGTATAAAGATTCGTCGAAGTTACATAAGGGTCCCCTCTATTTTATGAGAGTTTTCGTTGTTGCAAGCCCCGCCCCCAATGCGGCGCCCATCAGTCTGCCTGTACCTATAAAACCCCCAAGCCAGCAGCGCAGACCACTGCTCACGTATTCACCGTTAAGCCTATCTCTTTCGGCCAAAAGCAACATTCTAAATTTACAGAAAGTTCAAAATAAAGCCATACGTTGGGCACTGAGCATACGGTGGGATGATTTTATCACCAACATACACTCTCATGAACGCGCCAACATTCCACCCATCAACACTTACCTTCACCACCTACAACAAAAACAAATCACCAAACTCACCGACGTTCACACTGACTTCATCGACTTTTTCACCCGGATCACACCCCCCACACGACCTCTAGCCAACCTCTTCCACCCTGACGCAAGACCTCCACCCACCCCATTCTTCACTTAATTACCACTAATTTATTTATTATTGATCCTTTCATTAATTATTAATTCACACCAGCAACTCATTAAACTTAAACCACCCCTACACCCACTATCAAATCCCGGCAGCCACGCATTCACACGCCATCCTCATATCCAGCACCCCCGCCTCAAACCTTGACCCCCTATATTCCCCTTCCTCCACCCCTCCCCTTTCCTTATCCCCCTACCCAAGCCCCCTAGGGCTACAACACCTTACCCAACACCCCTATCCTATTATCCTACCCAGGCTCCTGGAGCCGGAAATCAGATGAACCTGAGAGGCAGCCAATAAGCCAATGCTTGGCAGAGAAAGCCGTAGCAACTCCTCCCTCCCTTAAGTAAATAACAACACTGTGCACGTGCGAGACCCCACCCCCCCTTCCCAACACCAAACACACGCACGTTGGGTTAAGCCCCGACACTCTTTCTCTTCGTCTAAATTCTTCCTCTCCTACTGTAAAAAAAAAAAAATAAAAAAAAAAAAAATAAAAAAAAAACATGCACATTACACAATGCAACCAGGAACTGATCTCTCAGTAAGGCCGGGAGATAAAACTAAGGCCTAGTTCCTGCCACCACGTGTTGTCGTCGTCCTGGTTGCATTACACTCATCACACATATACACAATCATTCTTTACCTTCCTTCCTTTCCCCCCCTTTTCTATACGTCATTGTTGTTGTTGTTGCGCAGTCAGTGAGCCTCAGTGTCGCTCTTGCTGGGGTAGGGTGTACATCTCCGACGGTTAGCCCATGGCGCCAAGCCGTCTACACTCGCATGATCGCATCTGCCACACCAACGGTTACCTTACCGGCTTACCCCCTCCCTCGCCTTCAGTCACCTAATGTCGGGCGGGGGGGGTGTGCGTGTGATGCCCAGCTCCGGGGTGCCTGGCTGTCTTGTTACCCATACCATACCAGGCTCATTGCAAATGAGAAATATGTTTCGCTGAGGGCAGGGGGATGGAGAGAGGATTATTGAAAGGAGCATGTGCAGTTAAAAGGAAAGACAGACTGACAAATGAGGAAGTGCAGGAGCGTTGTGGTGTTAATGTGAACGTGATAGAAAGCGTTAGGAGAAACTACAGTGAGGTGGTTTGGCCATGTGGAGAGGATGGAGAGCGAGAGACAAGCGAGGAGAGTGTATGTGAGTGAGGTGAAGGGGGGGAGGAGAGGGAGGGGAGGCCTAAGATGAGATGGAAGGATGGGATGGAGGTATGTGAGAGAGGGGGGGGTGAGCCAGTGGCGTATCCAGGAAATTTGCCAGGGGGGGGGGCAAACACTTGGAATATTTCCCCATAATGTCACCACAAATTTTCCTAGATTTGATGCTTTATGTCATCAGAAATAAGTTGACATCATTACTGTCGCATTTGTTCCAATGTCTTAAAGAAAAACTATCTTTTCCCCACATATTCACAGCTTTCTTGAAGTTACTTTAAGTTAATAGCTAATAATCCTTTCAGAGGACAAGTATGTAAAAACACTCTGTACATAATGTTACCAGAGGTCTACTATTTCATTAGAGAGAAAATGGAAACACCAGCAATAAATTAGAAGGCACTGGAGTTGCCCTAGCAAAGACATCTCCATGTCACTAGTATTCTTGGTCATCAGGGTACTCTCGTAGATGGTAGTATTATCGATACCTGCATGCTAACTTCCCTCCGTTCTACCTCAAAATATTTTTTTTTCTCGGTACCACAAATTTCTTGAGCACTTTTAGTACTGAAAAAATGACTGTCAACGCTATACTCTTAGTGCATCATTTACCTGCTATCTTTATCTCTCTGTGCATATAAGGAATTACAGCTATTTTGCGTAATAACCTATGAAATTATAATGAATTATACCACACATCGGCACAGCAAGTACCACACGAGATGCAATGGCGTCCATACTATCTGTTTATGTTCGGAAATAAACCCTGTATTTTGATTGGCTGCTGGAAGAAAAATAGCGGAATGGATGGGCCAATGAAAACTCGAGATCTGGCGTGAGTGTCCCGAACACACACACTTTCCCACATTCGTATCGGTTTTTTCTATTTTCCTTTGCGGTTCTCTCTCTCTCTCTCTCTCTCTCTCTCTCTCTCTCTCTCTCCACTTAGCACATATGCATAAATTCAAACCCGCTGCTGCAGCCACCCCCAGTCTGGTATTCTGTTTTGCACTACTGTTGTGGTGGTAGGCAGTAGAAATTCTGTTTTCCACTACTTATTCTTTTAGTTTGATTCTCACTGGCTCAGGCATCAGGGGTGGTGCATACGTCAAGACTGACCTAAGTAAAAATACATCTGCTGGGATTAAACTGTCTTAATCCTTGACTCAGGTGACCACGCCACCTGCCCCTCTCAGCAGGGAATGATTTTCATATCACCTGAACTGTACTGTGCTGCATTGAAAGGATTTTTCCATTAAGGAAAAAAAAAAAAAACGGCGTAGAGCTATTCATCTTGAAAATTCTCACCTAGAAAAGTGGGGGGGACAAAAGATACTCTGTCCCCCAGGCTCCAAAAAGTGTGGGGGGGGGGAAGCAAGTCCCCCTGTCCCCCACTCAAACGAGGCCCCTGGCACACCTTACCGTGTATAATGTACAGTAGTCTGAGGTGATCAAAATGGCTTCATGCAGTCTTCGAAATTGTGCTTGTTTCAGTTGTGTGTAATAATTGTGCAGTTTTTGTTTGCAACTGGCTACAGTTGAGGGGACAGGAAGGCCATTTTTACACCTCATCAGGCTTCATGTGCAAAACATCATTACAGCTCTAATATTAACCACATAATCTACGGTGACAGGGGAAATTGTTAACTTATAAATGATCATTTTTTTCCCAAGGGTTTTATTATATTTAGCTTTCAATTTCAAAGGAAATTATTGCTTCCACATAAAATTTTTGGAAATAGATAATATTGTTTAATATACAGGTGGTAAAATTAGGAAAACTGTATTGTCATACAAGAACTATGCCAAAAATCTCTTTCAGCATTTCCCCCAAATATTCCCAGGGGGGGAAAAGTGCCCCCCTGCCCCCCCAGTGGCTACGTGTATGGGGTGTGCTGTGGGGGAGGGCAGTGAAATGGCGGGGGACAGGGCGATAAGGAGGCGGTATGTTTGTTCTTACGGGATGGAGTCGTCATGCTATAGACAGTTAGATATATTGGTGTAGTGTTAATAACTGTTCTTTATTCTTCATTTTATTTTGTATTAACCTCGTCATCCTTGTTCTTATTGTTTTTATAATGCTGAAAAGTATGGGGAAGACTGTAGGCCTATCATGTATTAAGCAGTGTCGCTTGGCCTTATTACACTCATTTCCTCTCCCCCTCCTCCTCCTTCTCCTCCTCCTCCTCCCCTTCTTTCCTCTCCTGTTCTCTCCTCCTCCTCCTCTTCCGTCTTTTTTCCTCCTTTTTCTCCTCCTCTTTCTCCTTTCCTTGTCTTCCTCTCCATTCCTCTTTCTCTTTATCATTCTCCACTTCTTCCTCCTCCTTCGCGCTTTTCCCCCTCTTTCTCTTTTCCTCCTCATCCTCATCCTTCTTTTCATCATTTCCTTTTTCCTTTTCCTCCTCCTCCTCCTCCTCCTCTTGGGTATAAGGAAGAGTTTTCTTATTTGGGAGACATGTTTTGTGCTGGAGGTGGGACTGGAGCTAGGTCTGTGGCCAGAGTGAGGAGTGGTTGGAAGAAGTTCAGGGAGCTGTTGCCTCCCCTGACATTGAGAGGGCTCTCCCTCCATGCAAGGGGACCTTTGTATGCAGCATGTGTTAGCAGTGTAATGCTGTATGGTAGTGAGACCTGGGCAGTAAAGGAAGACGAGATCTGTAGGCTCACATGTACAGAAATGACAGTGATTAAAAGGATGTGTAGTGTGTCCTTGGGTGTGAGGCCTGGGGGGCTGGTTTATGATTGAAGAGTTGAGAGGAAGGTTGGGACTGGAGTGTATTGGTGTTGTGGTGATGAGGGGTAGATTGAGATGGTTTGGGCATGTGGAGAGGATGGAGGATGACAGTTGGGTGCGGAAAGTGTGAAGTGTGAACGTCGGGGGTAGGGATGTGAGAGGCAGACTGTCACACTTTTAATAGCACTTGAGCTAACTGAGGAGGGAAATACCACTTTTGAATGTATGCTGTTTTTTGTTTTTTTAACCTGAGGTACCTGTACTGATGCTGTATTACTTGACGTAGTGTATGTCAGCATCTATTATGCACTAGTGTGAGCCTGAGTAAAATCATGTAGTGTTTGCCTAAATATAACTTTTAGATGGACCATTTGCAGAGAAAGTTACTTTGAATTAGTTTTTGTAAGCCTGTGACTGCTAGTAATTGTTTTAGTTTTATAAAATGCTTTGGTGTTAGCATGAATAAAAACTGCAGTGGATCAGGTCTGGTCAAAGGGTTAAATGGTGTAGGGGGCACAGGAAGGCTTGATAGCAGCTCTTCCTTAACAGCCTATCTATCCATCTATCTATCTGTTGCCAGACTCCCTAATCCCATAAGGGGTGGCCACAAACAAATCGCCTCCATATCGCCCTGTCCCCAGCTCACAACGCCCTCTCTCATATACCTCTCCACTCCATCCTTTCATCTCATCCTTGGCCTCCCCCTCCCTCTCTCCCCCTCCACTTCATTCATATACACTCTCCTCGTCAGTCTCTCACTCTCCACCCTAGACTGCCCTACCATACATTACCCTACCCTACCCTACAGTACTCCACCCTACCCAACCCTACACTACCCTACCGTACTCCTCCCTGGCCTACCCCAAGATTTAGTGATGTCACGCGGCACCTGAGCCTACCACTCCAGCAGGGTTAAGATTTATGCCCCAGGGTGAAACGTCCAATAGATCGGGGTGTCATTTACTACGTGCAACTTGGGGGTGGGATAGGTAGAATAGGATTGACAAACAACAGCTTGCAAACTACATCCGTTTTTCGTTACTACACACACACACACACACACACACACACACACACAGATGAATGGACTCAGTGATGTTCGGAAATATTAATGCACGCACGCAATTGCGTATGTGGAAATGTAATTTTTCTCTCTCTCTGACACACACACACACACACACACACACACACACACACACACACACACACACACACACACACACACACACATACACACACATACACACACACACATGCACATAGCTGCACTTCCACACAGCCATACGTCCACCAACTCTCCAAAGTCACATGCAGTAGAATATGACACAGAAGACTGGTTGATTTGATTATTAACCCAACGAATCATTGGTCACATTTTCCTTTCATTCGTACTATCTCAAGACGATTTTATTTAACATAACAAAGATCTGTGGCAGTGAAAGTTAACTAAGATATTATTCCTTTCGCAGGGGTAACGAACGGCCAGTAACAGGAGCAGCCAACAGAGAGCTATGTGGCATTTCTTTACTGCAGTGTGTCACCATATCCCGCCCCACACCACCACACATTCCCGCCAGTCCCTCTCTACTCACCAGTCTTCGAAACTACCTAACATTATCTTTCCAAAGCCACGAAGTGTAGATGTTGATACAAATAAACGTGAAATACAATTATGTCTGAGTTTCTCTCCTCATCAGAGCATGACATCAAATAAATAACTGGTATCTTGTGTAATTACCTTTTTTTAATATTAACTAACAGGAAACTCCCAGCCCAAAAGCAGTCAAGATAGAGGGTTCTCAGCCCCAACATCACTTCAAAATCTCTTTACCTAAATTCTCGTGGCCAATGACGATCTAGATTTTTGCATAATAATCTGTACATGGAACGAATAACATGCTAGTTTATGGAATACAGGAGTCTGCCACAACTCTCCATTTGGGGAAAAGAATGGTTAAAGGAAAAAACGTAGACAGAGGCGAATGGGAGAAGGCTGTGGTATTAGACTAATGGGGGTACTGTTGATATTTTCACTGCCTTTTTTTCTCATGTACAGAGTGAAACTAAAGCTTTATTAATCCTCAGATACGCACGTCATTGTTAACTGACGTGATCTGGTACGAGTATGGCTGAAAACAAAATATGTAATCAGACAAGCGACCAGAAAAAAAAAAAAAAAATCGTTGCTTCTGCTACTAGTGGATGTTATTACAGTCAACCGAGAGAGCCCGATGAAGCTATGTGTTTGGCCAGGTTTATATATCTGTCTATCAGTCTGTCTGCCTGCCTGATCGCCTGCCTGTCTGCCTTTTCTGCCTCCCTGCCTGGCTGCCCGCCCGCCTTTGTCTGCCTGCCTGTCTGTTAGCAAGATTATAAGGAAAAGTCAGCAGATTATCTTATTTCTTTATATAGATTTTGAATTTACCATTCTAAACAAGCCCTTACGTACTCGGGAACGTTGTCGCTGGAATCCAAGCAGGAAGAGTCAGCGGACAGTGACTAATTGTTCGCAGTTACCCATCCATTTTACTGCTTTCTCTGAACAGGAAGCCCACCCCGACTTAATCAGTGGTGTCACAAAAGGTGCGCGGGGAAGTCAAGCGAGCAGATCATCTCTGTCATTAGACTCTGAGTTAGGTTAGGATGAAGTAATTCGTTTTTCTTATAGAATTCAGTAAAAGGTCAGGGGTACAAGACAAGGATAAAGGTTCAGTCAGCCGTCATGTCCGAGCGAGAGGCTCATCAATTTCGAAGCATTGTGACGAACAAGTAATAAACAGTAGCTCAGAGATAGACTCCGTGGAGAGAGTGCATCAGTACGTCACGTCTACACAATTATTTGATTTTCTGTTACAATACTCTAGAATCACAGGTGTTTATTGATAAAGTGGACTGGCGTTTGAATCGACTGTGAGGCACGAGAGTTGTTTGGCGTCACTTCATAAGCTGGTGGATAGATTTTGCTGGATTTTCTCGCCATTGTCCTCCTGCCTGTGATCTCGCCTTGTTCCCGCTGCACCTTCCAAAGGTATGCTGTTTGGCTTTTTCTATACTCGCGGCTCACGACCCTGAGGTTGTCATTATCGTACCCTGGCAACTTACCATTCAAAAGCGCGACCGATTTCGTATCATATTATGCACGAATCAATATGATAAGCACGAATATATTATACACGAATATTATTATACACGAACATATTATACACGAATCACATGCGTCTCATATAATATCAACCTCAGAGGCGTGCGCCACGACTATAATTCTGTACTCGTTTTACTCTAACTTGGCTCAAATTTTCCATCCCTCCAACCTGAATGCTGAGTTGTAGCAATAGATTAATGCTAGAAAATGTAAGTCACAAAAAAGTGGTATGGAAAGGAAGCCGTAGCGTTGTCCGTCTCTTCCAATGATCCATGTGAAGTAAGCTGCAAAAGGACGAAAATTTGGGCCACTTAACAATGAAAAAATAATATACTACGTGTTACAATGATAATCTAGGACGTTGTGGACAGTTGAGAAGTTTGCGGTTTGCAATAGAGGGACAGGAAGACAGAGAGACAAACAGGCAGAAGACAGACAGATACAAGGCAAGGAGACACAAAGGGGAGACGAAGCGTGGCATTATTATTAGTGTAGATGACTACAGAGCACATTGCATTTGTGCCCTAACTTTAAAAGCATGTCTTCTCATGCAGAGGTTCTTTGACGAGTAGTGAACTAACAGATAGAAACACACACACACACACACACACACACACAGATAGATAGATAGATAGTTTATTGACCACAGCTTACAATATATTCTCATATACATAATCACAAAAACATATATGTATATATTTTGTACAAAAGATTATAACAAATTCACAATACTAAACAGTCATAGTTCACAAAATAATTCATCAAAATACAGCCAAAAGACTTACCGGTATCTAAGCAATTACAATAACAAAACAAATGATGACTCAGCTGACAAACGTTAATGATACACCATTAAGATATCATGAATTACTTTTGCATGTTTTTTCAAGAGTAAAAGCTTCTCCGAAAAGATCCGCCATTCTCCTAAAATTATATTGTTCTCTGATATCCTCTGTTAAAGGGCACACCTCTACCACATGTCTCTCTGTTTGAATAAGACCACAGATACATAATCTCTCCTCAATGGGAAGACTACCACGCCCCCTCCTGTTCCACCTACTAGTCTCCACCGCCAAGCTATGGCCACACACACGGAATCTTGTGAATGACATACGATGTGACTCGCTGACCAAGTGTTTTGTTTTATATATGTCATGTAATACAAAGTCAGGATTAATTTCTCTATAAACACGACACCTAGATGCAGCTGAGTCTGTAATCATATTGTGAACATTAACAATTAAGGAAGATTTGCCGGACATTTCGTTCTGAATGAACTCCTTAACAATTTTCCCTGTGTGCGTCCTTGCGTCAGTGGTAATTCTGATGGCAAGTGACAGCGGATCGTCATGCACAACAGATCTCTCTAACCACATTCTATGAAAAAACTTGTGTTGGGACCACTTAATAAAGTCCTGAGGTGTCGGATAGCCCGCCTCAGCATAGTATACAAGGTTGGATGTCGACCTTCTCACTCCCAACAATTGTTTCAATGCCCAGTTGTAAAGTTTAATGACGGGTTTAACGTCACCACCAACCCATGACTCACAACCGTACATTAGGGATGAGATCAAGGCAGCATCAAACACTCTCCTTTTTACAATAAACGGGACATCATTATTCTTATTTACAAAAGACACATATTTCAAAACATGACATAGCTTGTTTTTTGCATGCAGCTGAACGGCTGAGGACACGGAGCCATCACTCGTGAAGGGTGAGCCTGAGTACACGTAACTAGAACATTGCTCAATAACCATGTCCCCCACGTAGATCGGCTCCGCGTCCCCATCCTCGCCATTTATCACAAAAAATTTAGTCTTACTACTGTTTATCATCATCCCATAATCTTGACAGTAATGGTATGTTATCTCTAGTTTCCGTATCATGCTATCTCTGCTTGTTAAAAGCAACACAGTATCGTCCATCATGACCAGGATGTGTAACCATTGTAGAAATCCTTCTGGGTGACATTTCTCCTTCATTACCTTCATCAATTCATTGACAAAGAGTACAAATAAGAGGCATGAGGTCGGAGATCCTTGCCTAACACCTACTGTAGCAGTCATGACGGCAGCGCCCACAATATTCTCCGTTACCCGGTACATCGCTGCTATTGCTGCTAGCATCACCAGACCACAACCTAACCCCTTTAGAACTGAAAACAACTTTCGTCTCGGAACTAAATCATACGCCTTAGAAAAATCTATAAATGTTACAAAAAGTTTTAGTTTCTTTCTCTTGGCAGTATCAATAAGGAGGCGCAAAGTAACTATACTGTATGTTCCGTACAACCGCGGTTCTTTTGCGCTCCTGCCTGTTCCCTGAAAGGAGTAAACCATCTTCCTAACCGCTCACATAACACCATGTCATATAGTTTAGCTATGCAATTTATGACACTGATTCCCCTATAATTATTAGGGTCTCCTCTGTTTCCCTTCTTAAAAATAGTGAACATTTTTGCCCTCTTCCATGAGCTAGGATACAAACCAGAGAAAAACACATTGTTAAATAACGTTGTAATAGCAAGTATCCACTGCGCTGGGAGTAGAGTCAACACACCCGGGGGGAGACCGTCTAGCCCACACGCTTTATCAGGCTTTATTTTCTTTACTTGTTGGTGCACCTGTGCGGGCGAGATGGGCTCATCCAGTACGGGGATAGTGACATCAGTTGTCACCTCATCTACAAACTCATTGTTCACATCCTCTCTGTTCAGCACAGACTCAAAATGGAATTTAAAATCCTCATCACTGGGGCACAAGATTTCATCAGGTCTGTCCATGTTAAAGTCTCCTTTCCAATCAATTGCTCTCCACACTCTTGCGTCATCAGCGTCATCCAGCAGCCTCTCCCACCTACCAAGATTGCTACCACATATCTCTACTGCTCTGTCTACCCTGCCTACATTGTCCTCTGCACACGAGTATAAAGTGTCAGTGATGCGCTTCTCAAAAGCTTCAACATTTACATAATCTTCATTAGGTACTCTTTGCATAATATTATTCACAAATGCTTCTTTTTTGATTCTGTTAAATCTGAGTGACTTTCTCATTAAACAAGTCTTGCCAGCATTTCCATGAAGGGCTGCGTGATCCCCTAGCGACCCCGCCCTCGTCATGAGACTGTCCAAATCTACGCCTGAACAAGTAACTGTTACTGTAATGGGGGCATGATCGGAAGGGAGGTCACCCCGCCTTAACACAGAAAAATCACTCATATAGTCTATCAGAGACGGTGACGCCACACATGTATCCACCTCCGAAACCCAGGTGCCGCGTCTCCGATATGTTTTATCACCAGGAAAATGTTTGTCAGCATACATGAGGTTATTAATGACAACCAATCTGTTATCAATACATATAGTACACAACAATTCAGCGTTATCGTTAGCCCTGTTTACATCATCGTGAATCACTGGGTATGACATATCATTTACATTAGGTATCTCCGCTATCCACACACACACACACACACACACACACACACACACACACACACACAGAATTTATTTTTGGGTAGGGCTGGTAAAGAGACCCGTATGATCATGAGAGTTAACAGAGACAGTATTAACACTCTTATGACTCACTCTCAGCTGAATGCTATCGCCAAGCAGTACCTGGAATAAAATACTAGAGTTGCCCCTACCATGAGAGGGCCCGGGTACCATCTAGTGGTTGTAAAAGTAGCTGGACAAGTCTCTCGTCTTGGTAGGCGTCGCTACTTGGCTACTTTTGCTAGTGGCCGTATGACAGTGGAAGGACGAGGGTGTGTGTGTATTGCTTTCATCATTCCCCTGAGGGAAGTGTTGGATATTTGCTGTTCTTAGCCATTAAGGTGACTACATTAGGACACAAGGATATCGCACTGACAGCCAGGAAGTATCATGGCCCAAAGAAATATTACCTATGAGGCTACTAGACGTAATTCTGATGAGACAAGGGGGCTGTTGGTGTGAGGGAGATGGAGGCCTTGTACCGCCTCAGTCTTGGTGTCTCAGACCAGTGAAATAGCAGTGTGAGTGTCATCCTGTAGATTCTCGTTCCGATCAGACTGGTGGACTAGGTTTGCCTGTCCCCTTGTCCCTGTCCACCCAACAGTACAGTTTGGGACCTGAATGTAAACTGATAAGTGCGATTCAGATTTCAGAGGGACAATGTGATGGAAAAAAAAAATGTATGTAAATTATTTTGTCCTGAAGAGCACACACACACACACACACACACACACACACACACACACACACACACACACACACACACACACACGCTCACGCGCGCACGCACGCACACACGCACGCACGCACGCACGCAATCACACACACACACACACACACACACACACACACACACACACACACACACACACACACACACACACACACACACACACAGACGTACACATATACACGTACGCGTATAATGTGGTGGTGTTCCTTCATTTTACCAAGGCCGAGATAGTCGTTTTTTTGCAGCATATTTCCCGTAGTTCAGTGAAAGAATTAAACTTACAGCTCTACATCATTTTCATACCACTTCTTCGTGACTAGCACCATTCTAGTGTTAACCCCTTGTCACAACGCAAAATTTAAGAAAGAGATTGCAATTTTACGCCAAGTTAGAGTGAACAGGGTATAGTAGTGATGCTGCAACACACGTATATTTGTCCTCTTGTTTACAGGTCAGTCCACACGCAGTCTTTAGGTCACGTCTTCCATAGAGCAGGTAACACATGGACAGCCAGCGTAACTAAATGGCAGGCCAGAGATGGAGTGAGAGGATGAGGCACACAGAGAACGAGATAGAGATGATACTCGCAGATCCACCGAGCTGGGACGGAACGAGCTAAAGCCGGGTACACACACGCGAACAGAACACCGTATCGTAACAAGGCCGTGTTGCGCGACGAAGATACGGGTAACAAGGTGTGGAAATGATGAGTCCGTAACCGAACCTCGTCGCGTCGCGAACTTTCATGCGTCCCACCTCTATCAGTCGGAGTCAGTCCGTGTTTGGAGGTTGTTCTCACAATGGCAAGTTTACCTGTCGCAGCTGCCGCGTATATTTATATACATTATCATACAGTGAAGAGGAGAAAGGAAAGAAAATGGGGGCAGTCACAGTGGTACATTACTCTAAAAACCTGTGTTATATATTATTATGTTTAGGGACCAGCCTCATACTGATTACTTAGCAGACTCGATGTAGCGGCTGTACCCAGTTGATAGGTGTCGGACACACGTCCCGTCCACACATTGCGTAACCTCACCCTGTAACATCCTTTGATGCGACGCGCAAAAACCGACAATTGGTGGATCGGCAGCGAACCCCAACGCGTAACATATATGTTCGCTCGGGTGTTACCAGTGACGTTACGAGGTCCCGTCCACACAGGCGTTTTTGTTACACGACGGGGTTACGTTACGATGTTCTGTTCGCGTGTGTGTACCCGGCTTAACAACCAAAGGATCGGAGTGGAGACAGGTGAGAGGGGTCCTTATCTTGCAGTGGTGTGTCACAGGCTGATGATGATGATGATGATGATGATGATGATGAAGACGGATGTTGCTGCTGATGATGTTGGTGCTGCTGCTGCTGATGATGATGCAAACTCTAGAATATGGTTAGATGATAGTGATGTATTTGATGATAATGGTGATGATATTGATATAACTTCTGTACTACATTTTTAACAGTGTTGGGATGGTGATGACATGCTGCTGCTGCTGACGATGATGATGATGATGACGACGAGGAAGATGATGATGGTGATGATTACGGCAACGAAGACGACGACGACGATGACAACGACGACGATGATGATGACGACGATCTTCAAGTCATTGGCTGAGTCACCTCTCCCTTTCCTTTCTGTTTAACTTCGTGTTTTGGTGTGTGTGTGTGTGTGTGTGTGTGTGTGTGTGTGTGTGTGTGTGTGTGTGTGTGTGTGTGTGTGTGTGTGTGTGTGTGTGCTTGCGTATGTTCGTGTATGTGTATCTTGGTTGATGATACCGTGGTTATTCAAATGGCAGAACTATTTCCACACATTCATAGTTTTATTTCAAGGGTAAATATTAGGCCAAGAACATAGGACCTTTTACCTATACAATTAAGAGACACTTACGCAATATTCTGAAAAGCTTATTACATCCCATAGACCACAGCACAGGGTTCCATAAGTCACTGATCACCGTCTCTTTATGTATCGTTAGAAAGTGGATGAATATGAGTGAAGTAATACATATAATTTGGTCTTTATTTAAAGGTAAGAATTAACCTCACATATTCTTTTTTATTTTAAGGATACAACACATGATTTTCTACATTTTATCACAGTAGTTCTAGGACCGGCCCTGCCCGTCTGCTTCTCACTAACCATTTTCGGATGAGAGGTGTTGTACTCATATAGGCTTTAGTGATTATAGTGAAGCCAAGTCACGTTCTACCAGTCCCACACATTAAGTCACACACCATCACCCTCTCACACCACACCATACCATACCACCCTCCCACACCGTATCACACCACACCATACCAATCTCTCACACTACACGACACGAAATCACACTCCCACACCACACAAAATCACCTACCCACACCGCACCACAAAAAATCCTCCTCCCACACAACACCACACCACACCACACGACACAAAATTACCCTCCCACACCACACCACACATAACCACCTCCCACACCACACCACACTACAAAAAAATCCTCCTCCCACATCACACCACACATAACCACCCTCTCACACCACACCACACCACACAAAGCCACCCTCCCACACCACACCACACAAAGCCACCCTCCCACACCACACCACACCACAAAAATCCTCCTCCTACACCACACCACAGAAAATCACCCTCCCACACCACAACACACATAACCACCCTCCCACACCACACCACACCACACAAAGCCACCCTGCCACACCACAACACATATAACCACCCTCCCACACCACACCACACAAAGCCACCCTGCCACACCACACCACACATAACCACCCTCACACACCACACAACCCTCACCACATAACCCTCCCCACACCACACCACAACTCCCCCCACCACACCACACCACACCACACCAAAGAGATTAGCCTAAGGGGCCTGAAGCTCCCGCATCTATTAATTCTGATATTGTTTCCAGGTAACTCCACACACACGCCTCAGGTCACGTCTTTCACAGAAGAGATAACAAAAGGACAGCGAGCGTAACTGAATGGCAAGCCACAGGTGGAGTGAGAAGAAGAGGTGCACAGAGAACAAGATGGAGAGATCATATGATGCAGATCTACCGAGCAAGGACGGAACTGGCTAACAATCAATGGATCAGAGTGGAGAAAGGTGAGAGGGTCCTTATCATGCAGTGGTGTGTCACAGGCTGATGGTGATGATATTGATGATGATAATGATGTTGATGCTGATGGTGGTGATGCTTTAACATCTGAACGTATGAGGTAACAGAATGCACAGTGAGGCTGCATAGCCAGGAAATGAAAGAATATGAGTGCATTTAAGTATTTATGTAATGTGATGAATAAGGATGGAAGATTAGAGGATGAAGTGACTGGAATGATGCGTCAGGGAAGGAGGGTTGCTTATTCTCTAAAAAGCAGTGGTTAGGAAGAGGGAACTGAGGATGATAGTGTTAAAAAAAAAAAAAAGGGCACTGCATGCTGTGATTCCCACTTTAAAGTATGGAAGTGAAGCTTGGATCTTGTTGAAAGGACACAAGTCAAGAGTGAGAGCGGTGGAAATGAGCTACTTGAGAGGAGCATGTGGAATTTCATAGAGAGACAGACAGACAAATGGGCAGATGAAGGAGCGTTGTGATGCTGATGTGGATGAGACTGAAAGCGTTAAGAGAAATACTTCGAGATGGTTTGGCCATGTGGAGAGGATGGTGAATAAGAGAATGACTAGAAGAGTGCACATGAGTTAGCTGGAAGGATAGAGGGGGATGGGGAGACCGACGATGAGATGGAGGGAAAGAGTAGAAACATATGACTGGGATACTTGAGCTAAATGGTAGAGGACAGTACATCATGAAGGCGATTTGCTTGTGGTCACCCCTTACGGGATTAAGGCGTCTGGCTATAGATAAAGAGATATAGATAGAAAGGTAGGTGATAATGATAATAATAATAATATGATGATGATGATGATGATGAGGAGGAGGAGGAGGAGGAGAATGGTAATGATAATGAGAATGACGGTGTAAATAATGATGATGATGATGATGATGATGATGGTGGTAATGAGGACGACAACTACGATGATGATGACTATGATAATGATTATGATGATGATGATATTGATGATGATTTTTGTCGGTAGGTGGAAGGACGAAACAGCAGGAACTCTACCATCGGTCCAAGTATCCACGATTCCACATCCACCCATCCATCCATCCATCCATCCATCCATTCATCCATCTCTCTTGATGTTAAAAGCTAAGTCTATTTAACTTTAGTATCAATTGCTTCTTCATAAGCTTTCCAGCTGTCTGAACAGATCTGCAGTAGCTTTAAAAACTTCTAGAATAACTCGGTTCTGGTGCTCAGTTTGGTACTTTTATTTTCATTTTATCAGCACTGGCGCGGCAAATTTTGAGAAAAGTCCCTCAAGTAACTCCTGTTATTTTTTTACTAGGTTTCTAATGATGTCCATAGATCCGTTGTGGCTTTAACAGTTTCCTAGACAACACAGTCTTGGCGCTGTTCTCTGCCACCCTATTATACAATGTCATTTAGTGTTCTCGCTCGCTTGCTCTGTACGCTCGCTCGCTTGAACAATAAATCACTGAAGAAAAGGTGGTATAAAGCCCCCTAAGCCGCCACAGTATTATAACCCTCGGTATGCAGTCCGTTCCCTGCGGCCTTGTAACTCTATGTACCCGAAGCGCTTACAAAATAACTCGAAATAATTTTCCTTTCGTAACTATACTCGTTTCACTCTTATTTGGCCTGAGTTGTTGTTGTTGTTCTTGTTACATCTTAGGCTCCTCTGGAGTGTTATGTTGAAGGATTGTCTGTGTTGTGGTAGTGTGGTGCAGGAAGTGAGTGGGTGTGCTGTGGTGTGGGGGTGCCACTTTGCAGTATGAATACAGGGGATTGTATGTGTGTTATATTTTGTGTTAGTATTGTAGCAGGGAAGGTTGGTGTACTCGTGTCTCTGGGTTCGGTAGTGTCTGAAGGGTGTATGGCTGGTGGTGGCACATGAAGGATGCTGTTTGGTAGAAAGTTTTGGCAGGCTAGGGTGTCTGTGTGTTTATGTATGTGTTTGGTATAGAAAGTTTTGGCTGGCCGGGGTGTCTGTGTGTTTATGTATGTGTTTGGTATAGAAAGTTTTGGCTGGCTGGGGTGTCTGTGTGTTTATGTATGTGTTTGGTATAGAAAGTTTTGGCTGGCTGGGGTGTCTGTGTGTTTATGTATGTGTTTGGTAGAGAAAGTTTTGGCTGGCTGGGGTGTTTGTGAGTTTATGTATGTGTCTGGGAAGTGTAGAGTTTGGTGGAGGAGGGGATATGTTGCAAAGATAATCTGTGTAGTGTTGGGCGGTTGTTCGATTTTGTTTGTGGAGAGGATGATGCAACATAAGGTTACAAAGGTGGGACGGATCTTGAGCTGAAGTGATGAACTGTGTGCCTCTCATATTCACTTGGTCTCTGACTGAAATTAGTTATGTTTCTTGGTGTAGGCTGTCAGTACTTGTGGTCTTAGTGTCTTCTGCTATCAAGGTATTGTTTTCTGTTCTTTAAAGCTCCTTCGTGTTTGTGTTGGATATGATTACGGCTCAGCTTGTGCGGCAGTAATTCGCGGTTGTTTTAATGTATTACTTATAAGTGGAGGATGGAGTTGGGATGTATATGAGAGAGGGTGTGAATTAGAGGGAGTGATGCATAATGACGGGGGACAGGGTGGCATAGAGGCGACTTGTTTGTGGCCACCTCTTACGGGATTAAGTCGTCTGGCAATAGATAGATGGATAGACAGATAGCTTATAGTTTCCATACAGTTTGCCGAGTAGTAGCGATAGTTATCACTAGAATATGATGTTAGTCACGAATGAGTGTTGTGGAAAGAATGTAGGGCTGTAGTATTGTCTACTTCTGCTACTGATCTGCCTGACATTCTGGTATGCTTTAAATAAAACTCTGTGCCAAGTTAAAGTGAAAGGCGTGTATGTTTGTGTAGGAGGAACAAGAGACAAGGAGGTATTCTGTGGCCTGTTTTCTTTGTGCTTCCTACAAGACACAATAATCGTTATGACGGGGCATTGGTGGCAAGTTTGTGAGTCAGCACACACTTACGGCCTCTCATTATACAAGGTGGTCCATATATTACGCCACCCAGTTCTTGTGTGTTGCGGGCACGGCTCAGTGAACATTACCAGTGTCTACCCTGCATCATTATCTACTTCCCACAACCCTCTTCAGGCTTGGCTTTATAATATAGGCTTTAATTTAGGTCCACTGATTGCATGGTGGAGAATTCCCATAACCTTTTTTATGCTTAGCTGTATATCATTGTATTGTATAATCTTTTATGTCCACGATCACACGGCTGAGCAGTAATTTGGTGAAGCGATCAGAATGTCTTAGCTCATCACAAAAGCCGTCCCCAGAACACACAAGACTGCAGAGCGCAATATACTTAAAACCTATATTAAGTCAAAGCCACAGTTTAAAAGGTAATGAAACAAGACAGAAAATTTAAGTTTTCATTATTAACACTTCAGTATAGAATACATTAACAGAGACAGCAATATAAAATATGCATTCAAAAGTAGCATTTGTCCACAGAACATCCTGGACTTGCAAAGCAGATCACACCATCACCACCAGGCTTCTCTCGGCAGGTCAGGGCAGATCACCAGCAGCAGCAGCAAGTCATCTCACGGCTGGGGAAGACACGACACCCTGCCGCCGCCGCCGCCGCCGCCGCCGCCACCGCCACCACCACCACCACCACCACCACCACCACCAGGCATCTCAGAGTAGGGGAAGACACCACACCACCGTCAGGCTTCTCACGGCAGGGCAGATCAAACTTCAGCAGGGTATGACTAGTGTGGCAAGGAAGCAGCGTCAAGGCAGCAGACTCCAGCACGACCTGTGGACCAGATGTGTATTAGTTCAAATCAGTGTTATCTTTAGTTATTTAATCTTCTATCTATCTCTATCTATTGCCAGACGCCTCAATCCCATTTGGGGTGGCCACAAACAAATCGCCTCCAAGTTGCCCTGTCCCCCGCCATTTCACTGCCCTGCTCCCAACTCTCACCCCCGTCTTTCATATACTTCTCCACCCCATCCCTCCATCTCATCTTCGGCCTCCCCCTCCCTCTTCCCCCCTCCACCTCACTCACATACACTCTCTTCGTCAGTCTTTCACCCTCCATCCTCTCCACATAGCCAAACCACCTCAGTGTGTTCTCATAACGCTTCCTATCACATCCACACCACAACGCTCCTTTATATCCTCATTCGTCAGCCTGTCTCTCCATGTGACTCCACAGGCTCCTCTTAAATAACTCATTTCCACTGCTCTCACTCTTGACTTGTGTCCTTTAAACAACGTCCAAGCTTCACTTCCATACGTTAGAGTTGGTATCACAATACCATGTAGTAACTTTTTCACTTCCATGCTCACTTCCCTGTTTCTTATCACTGCTTTCAAAGAACCAGCAACCTTTCTTCCCTGCTGTACCCTTTCAAGCACTTCACCCTCCAAACCTCCATCCTTACTCATCACACTACCCAAGTACTTAAACGTACTCACATTTTCCAATTCCTCACCATCCAACCTTGCTGTACATTCACTGACTTCACCTATCTCAAAGACTATCACTTTACTTTTCCCTACATTCACCTTTAGATTCCGTTTCTTGCACACTCTCCCAAACTCATCCACCAAGCCTTGCAGCTCCCCTTCGTCTTCACCCAACAACACAGTATCATCTGCAAACAACAGTACAGGGAGTTTCCAGACACTATCATCTTTCACCAGGGCCACTCCAACATCCACTACCCTACCTTGTACCTCTTTTATTACCCCATCCATGTACAGATTGAACAACCATGGAGACATGACACATCCCTGTTTCAACCCAACTTTCAAAGAGAAAAATTCACTTAGTTCACCATCCACACGCACTGCAGCCTTCGCACCATCGTACATACTCTTCACAGCATTCAACAACTTCCCATCTACTCCATATATTCTTAACACTTTCCACAATCCTTGTCTATCCACCCTGTCATATGCTTTCTCCAAATCCATGAAAGCTGCATACAACTTTCCCTTCTCTAGAAACTTTTCCACTCAAGATCTAAGAATGAATATCTGATTTACACAACCTCTTCCCTTCCTAAAGCCTCCCTGTTCTTCTCCAACTAATTTCTCTGTTCTTTATCTAACTCTGTCAATAAGTATCCTACCATACACTTTTCCTATTATACTAAGACAAATGCCCCTTTGATTACCACACACTTCTTTTTCCCCTTTTCCTTTGTACAAGGGAATACCTGATTTCCAATCCTCCGGGACTCTACCTTCCTCCCAGGCCAATCTGCACATCTTCCACATCCATTCTACTACTATCTCTCCCCCATGCTTCAGCATTTCATCACACTCTCCATCAATTCCTGGGGCTTTCCCAGATTTAACTTTCTTCATTGCTTCCACAACTTCTATCCTACTGATTTCTTCCTGTCTTCTCACCTTCCTCCTCCTCCCAGCCATTCCCCAGCCACTTATACTCGCATTACTTCCATCCTCTATGTTCAACAATTCCTTAAAGTGTTCTCTCCATCTGCTCACTTTTTCTCCCTTCTCCACTAGTAATCTACCATTTTTATCTTTCACTCCCCTGCTAACTTCACTTCCACTCTGTCTTACTCTTTTCACCTCTTTCCAGAACATTTTCTTACAGTCCCTCCACTTTACACTCAAATTCCTTCCAAATTCCTCATCCACTCTCTTCTTACTCTCTCTTACTAATCTTTTAACGTCTTTCTTTCTTTCTACATATAACTCTCTCTTCCGCCTCTCAACTTCTTCCACGCCCTTATTTCTCATCCATTCATTGTATGCTTTCTTATTTTGTGCCACAGCCTGTCTCACCTCTTCAGTCCACCACGCCGTTCCTTGCACCCCCCTCCGTCTTCTTTTCCTTCCACACACCACATCACATGCTGCACATATTTCTTCTGTAAATATCCTACACACACCTTTCCACGTCTCCCATCTGCTCCAATTCATATTTGCCCAATCGTTCCTCCACTTCTCCCTTATACTCTGCCGTTTTCTCATCCTCTTGTAACCTTTCCACTCTCCTTGCAACTACTCCTTCCTCTCGTCTTTCCCTTCTTCTATTCCTCCATCTTACTTGAATCCTAATTCTGGCCACCACCAAGTAGTGGTCAGAAAGTCCACTCCCCCAACCTCTATACACTCTTGCATCCTTTACACATCTTCGCATCCTTTCATCCACACACACATAATCAATCATTGCCTTCCTTTCATTCAGTTCACCACCCACCCTTCTCATCATTCGCCATGTATACCTGTGGATCATTTTATGCCTGAAGAGGGTATTGGCTATCACCAACCCCCTCCCAGCACAAATGTCCACTAACGCACTCTCATTCTAATCTATCTCAGCAGGCACACCCCGCTCACCAACTATTCCATCCACCTTCACATTCCCAACTTTACCATTCATATCACCAATCAAAAACACTCTGCCATTCCTTCCAGACTTTTCCATGCACACTTCTACATTTGTCCAGAATTCTTCTCTCACTCTTCTAGCACGATCTTGCGTTGGTGCATACACACACACAATCGCCCACATTTGTATTCCAACTTTCAACTTTACCCACACAATCCTTGACCCAACTGATCCATACTGTCTTATGCTCCTGTTCCATCTTTTACTCACAACTATACATACTCCTTCCTTTGCCCTCTCATTCTCACCTACTCCTGCACATATACCCCATCCATACTCCCATTCTCTCACACTTTCTCCTCTCCATTTTGTTTCAGTTATTCCACAGACATCCACTTTCGCACCCTCAAGTACCCGGACAATCACTCTCTTTCACCTCATCATTCGCTCCCCTTACATTCCAAGTTCCAATTACCATGTCCTTTATTATAATGTATTATTATTATAATTATTATCGGGAGCAGGCTGTAGTATGGTACCAGCCTGTGAGGGCAGTACTGTACTCTCAAGGAAGGTGGAAAAACTGGTGATAGGGAGAGCTGGAGCTCCCCCTTGACATTTTTCAGTGTCACTAACATAGAGGGTAGGCCAGCATACTCCGCCAAACATTTTTATAACTACCTGCTCTTCACTACCATACATGCACTTTATGCATCATACCCCATACCCTACAATGACACAGGTTGGTGCCAGTAAGGGCATGTGGCCGGAAAAGGACATCTAGGGGTTAGAACGCCCAGTCAGAATGACATCCATGCATGGCTTTGTCCCTGAGAAGCAATTGGATTTTTTTTTTTTTTTTTTTTTTTCAACACCACCAAGGGATGTAGACAGGTCATCTACCCTTACATGTATTGGACTAGGTTAGCCTAGCCACAGGATCCTACACCGTGAAAGAAGTATGATGAGACTGTATTTTTTATCTATCTATCTATCTATCTATTGCCAGACGCCACAATCCCGCAAGGGGTGGCCATTTGACTTTGAGTTATTTGTTTTACGGGGAGGGGCACTAAGCCTCCACCAACCCACTTGTTGACACGTAGGGAGCATGTATGGTTTGGTTATATG
The DNA here is from genome assembly GCF_032717465.1 of Coenobita brevimanus. Lineage (NCBI taxonomy): Eukaryota > Metazoa > Arthropoda > Malacostraca > Decapoda > Coenobitidae > Coenobita > Coenobita brevimanus. The sequence goes on from NC_136975.1 coordinate 63,157, forward strand.
GTTACCACCCAGCGTTGTAAATGGTTTCCTGGCTTACAGGAAACCATTTGGCTTGTCACTCAATGTAAAGCCACATGTAAAGGAAAGAAAAGCAATAAGAAGTGACAGGAAAGATGGGAGAAATAGGAAGAGAGGAGGGCAGGCACAGAAAAAGAATGATAAAGACTAAGGAAGGAGTAGGCAGCACTACATTAAGAGAGTGGATGATGGTCGCCACCACCTACCACAATGATAATGATAATAGATATGTAAACTATTGTATCCATCTAAGAAGAACAGTAGTAGTAGGTGTACAGTACAACCTTTCAGATCCAAAATGCCTAGGTCCAAAGGCTTTATGCAAAATGGAACATTTTGGAAAGTGGAATCATAATGGCAGCTGTGAGAAATGACTTGTGAAACAAATACTGTAGTCAAGGCAATTGAGAACAATAAGTAAACTGAAGCACTTGCATTAGTAACTTATTATCTGCTCTTAAACATGTCCACAAAAGAACTCAGTCTTCAGTTATACCTTGAATGTGTGAGGACATGATATCAACACCCCTCTATATCATGAAAAAATATTTTGGAAATTGGATGTTCGGATTTGGCAGGTTGTACTGAACCAGCAGTAGTAACCGTAGGCTTATCTGAATGTGAATTTGGTGGACTGCTGGCGCCAGAACTGGTCTGGGGGAAAAGAGGGTGGTGAGGGACATAATTTTGTATTACCTTGTACTGTAGTTAAGCCACATGATTATATCAGTCCCACCACACGAAGGAGTCCCTCTTAGCACCATGTGTACAGTACGAAAGACTCCTTAGGCAGACTTGTGTTAAAGCGAACAAGTAATGATCAGAATACACTTGCAGAGTTACTAAACAGTGGACACCAAACATAGCCCAAAGTCCTACCCCTTCTTATTACAGCACCGATACAATACTCTTCAGTCCTGTTCTTCCTCCATTAATCCCTTTAATACGTACTATATGTCTGTCTCAAGTTAGATATGATGGTCTGGTAGTAGAAATAGATAGTAAAATGAGAATATAACTACATCTTTTGGATTACAGGGCACAAACTGCTCCAATGATTAGCCTTTATTCTTTGCTAATTTAAGACTGTTATTCAGCTTGGGTAAGACTTTTCAAACTGGAAGGGTCACATTACAACCTTCAGGAACCTGTTCAATAGGAAAGTAAATATATGTTGATAGCAGAGCTTTTGGACTGAAGGGGTTAGGGATAGGCTTCATTAAGCCATTCTTGTTACCTTTAAACTATGTTAATCAGCATAGGAGAGATTTTTCAAACTTAGAGTCCCATATGACATTCTTTAACATGTGTAGGAGAGACACTGGATAAAGCCTGATTGGAGATATAGTATATTGAACTGGAAGGACTGCATACCTTACATCCTTCATTAGCCATTGCTGCTACCTTTAAATAAGAATTATCATACTGAAGGTAATTACTAGCAGCCTTCATTAACATATTACTGTACTGTAATTAGGAGAGAGGTTTCATAAGTTGATTGGAAGTCAGGAGACAGCAGGAATATACCATTACTGTTGAGGGGGATGAATTTGTGTGTAGGCTATGATATAGGAAGCATATCTCAGAATATGGATGTACAAGGTTAATCATATCTTGTATAGTACTTACACTTTCAGATTTGATAGCTTTTCCTTTCGTAATCTTTACTGAATGATGCAATCAGTTCATGATTACACATTATATAATCTCAGACTTCATCTGTGTCATTGTAGTTGGCTCACCTTGACAAATTTTAGTCCTTCTGCTGCTTAGTTCCTGTATCTAAGTGGCAGAATAAGACAGTATTATGGTTTTGCATCCTCCCCATAGATCTTCATTGTGATCTGCATGATAATCTAGTCTTTATCTCTAGAAACAGCTCAGCATTCAAGGTGGAGAGATGCCAGGTTTTTGTCAGTTTAGGGTGGACATGTAGTCTATATGGTTTGTCTTTATTGTTTTATGTATTCATTATTATTATTATTATTATTATTATTATTATTATTTTTTACTGTGGATCAAATTTAGCGATTCATCTCTTCCGTTTATAAATCGGTACAACAGATAGGCTTTCATTCTCAGAGTATGACCACTGAGTACTGTACTGTCTTCCTGTGCAGTGTATATTTTGTCATTTGTACTCTCACTATAAGTTTCATTAAAGAATTTGTATCATATGTTTAGTTTCTGTGTCACTCAGTGTGTTAAGTTTATGTAATATATGGTTAATCGTTTAAGTCCTGCCGTTGGTTAGCAATTAAGTTCCAGTTTTTACTTTCTCCCTTTATATAAGTAGCAACTGCTCTATATTCTTTCCATAGCACTTGTTCATGATTAGCATTAAACTGCAGGCTTAGGTATTCCAAGTAGCTCAGGAAATTTCGAGATATCTCCTCCTAAAGCGACATTAATAGGTACATGACAATTTAGTTTAGTCTGTGCATGTTGTTCAATTTCCCATTTTTTGTAACATGTAAAGAAATAAAATACAGTTGAAGTTTTAGCCGCTATCCTTACGGGGGCGCGGTAGCATGGTCAGTATAGTGCTGGCTTGCTAATCAAGAAGACCCGGGTTCAAGTCCCGGTGTGATAGAGGTTTCTTTAAAATGTGGCTGAGGGAAGTTTGCGTAGCAGGCCTTCCTTAAAACCACAAGGCCCCATACTTGTACTTCAGCTCACACACACGAAGACACTTAAACACACTACTACATACATACACACACACACACGCACACTACTACATACAGACACACATCAAGACACACACACTACTACATACAGACACACATCAAGACACACAAGACACGTACACAGCCACCTTCACACAGTAGACATACCACACACACAAGACACGTACATAGCCACAGCCACCTTCACACAGTAGGCACACGACAGACACACCACAGGCAGACAGAGAGGAACATATACAAAACACAGGGAGTGAGAGAGGAGGGGGTTTTATTATAAAGTCCAATTTTGGTATACCTCCTGTGGCAATATTGATATAGCCCCCCCTTTAATATTTTTTGGATATTTTCATTTAGTGCCCCCCAGGCCCCAGACCCACTCGGTTGAACCAAATTGTCAGGCGTCAGCTGGAACATGATATACCAGAGTTATGCCGGTCATGTGGGGGTTAATGGTGACAGTGTAGTAACTGTCAGGCTCCTATGACTCACTCAGCCGAACAAAATCGTCTGTCAGCTGGAATGGAATACTAGAGTTGTCCCAAGCACCAGAGGGTTAAGAATCTTAGCCCCCTGAGTGATGCTCGGGACAACTCTAGTACCCCATTTCAGCTGACTCAGACGATTTTATTCGACTGAGTGAGTCATAGGAGCCTGACAGTGTCAATACCGTCACCATTAACCCCCTCACGACCGACATAACTCTAGCATCATGTTCCAGCTGACGCCAGACAATTTGGTTCAGCCGAGAGAGGATCCTTGGATCCTGAGAGACACTATAACATCACAAACAAAATACAAAATGCCTTCCCTCCATCTTGAACGTACTATAATTCATTTACATTAAGTAAGCTCGTATTTTCGTATTTTTGCAGCTTATTTCATGTATCTTAGTTAAAAGAAAAAAATACTACGAGCTCTGGATCTTTTCATAGCCCTTCTTCGTGACTAGCATCGTATTCTAGTTAACTATAGTTAGAACTGAGCATTCAAGTTGGAGGGATCACAACTTTAAGCAATTACAGTAAACAAACAAACAAAAAGCAAGTGTCGTCCTCTTGACCTCTCGTCTTCGCAGGAATGCAGCGGTGACGCCATCTTGTGCGTGGAATGCGTGAAGTGCAGGCTCTTGAGTGGAAGGAGCACGGAGCCACGGGAGACTTAATAATATTCGCTAGTCAGCCAGTCTAGAAGCCTGGGACATTTGCCTGAAATAATAATAATAATAATAATAATAGAAATAACGACAAAACCAGTCATATACATAATTCAATATCTTAGTCACTCGATCTGTCCATTCCGCCCCTTCAGTACGAGGACGCATTTCTGTAAGCTTTTTCTAACATGGGAGGTTCGATACGTTTGATTGAGCCTATCCATAAGACTCCTAAAGCTGAGTAAATGCCTCTGAAAGTTGCAAAATATAAAATATAAAACGTCTATATGATATAAAAACCTTTGTTCACCTCCGGGACTCGATCTGTGGCGCCTAGAACAAGTGCTGACGTCATGTTTACACTTTGCTACCTTTAGACGATTTCCTGGAGCTTAAAGAAACCCTCTCGGGATGATGGGACAGACACAATAACCCCTTCAGACAGAGAATGACTTAGTTACTTTGTTCTAGGTAACCGGACGATTTCATTCAGTTTAGGAGATCCCCTCGTAGTGAAGGGATTGATGGTGACTGTATCTAACCCCTCCAGTACGAAATTTTTCTCCAGAGTTGAAGAAAATCGTCTGGAGGAAGAAAGATGAATATGGAAAAAAGTGTTAATGTGGACAATGAGTTAGATAAGACTGGTTTGGTTAAGGTAGGGTAGGGATGGAACGGTTGTGGCAGAGTGGGGTAGCGTTGGGTCGGTTATGGCCGGGTGGGGTAAGGTTGGGTTAGTTTTGACAGGGCAGCGTAGGATTGGGCCGGTTTTGGCAGGGTGGGGTAGGACTGGGTCGGTTTTGGCAGGGTGTGGTAGGAATGGTTCGGTTTTGGCAGGGTGGGGTAGCGTTGGGTAGGTTTTGGCCGGGTGGGGTTAGGATTGAGTTTTTTTGGGCAGGGTGGGGTAAGGTTGGGTCGGTTTTGGCAGGGTGGGATAGGATTGGGTCTGTTTTGGCAGGGTGTGGTAGGAATGGTTAGGTTTTGGCAGGGTGGGGTAGCGTTGGGTCGGTTTTGGCCGGGTGGGGCAGGATTGAGTCTTTTTTGGCAGGGTGGGGTAGGATTGGGTCGGTTTTGGCAGGGTGGGGTAGGACTGGGTCAGTTTTGTCAGGGTGAGGTAGGATTGTGTCGGTTTTGACAGAGTATAGGATAGGTTTTGGTTGGTTTTGGCAGGGTGGGGTAGGATTGGGTCGGTTATGACAGAGTATAGAGTAGGTTTTGGTTGGTTTTGGCAGCGTGGGTTAGGATTTGGTCGGTTTTGGCAGAGTGGGGTTTGATTGGGTCGGTTTTGGCAGGGTGGGGTAGGATTGGATCGGTTTTGGCAGGGTGAGGTAGGATTGGGTCGGTTTGGACAGGGTGTTAGGACTCCATATTATAATTACAAATCATAATAGTTCCGTCATATCCAACGCCTATTTCACTCAGTTATACAGTACTACACCGTCTCATCAAATTTGGGGCGATCTTCTCTACGATTTTTGTTCTTCCCCTCTTAGTTCAGTCCTTTAGTTCATTCATGACCCTTGGCTTTCCTTTTTATTTTTATTTTTTTTTAATGTGGTGGAGCGCAGGTGCACGAGGCTTGACCACCATTAGTCCAGAATATTTAAGGGTAGGCCACCAAGCTACGCCCTGGTAACGTCTACACGTCAAAACATCTGTCCACCTCTGGGACTTGAACTGCTGAGCGCTGGACGCTGAGCTCCCGGTCGTGGATGTCACTTTTACACTTTGCTAGCTTCTGACGATATCCTACAGCTTCAGAAAACCCTCTTAGGATGACGGGACAGAATCATGTAACCCTTCAGACCAAGAACGATTTATTTACTTTGTCCTAGCTGACCGCACGATTTTATTCAACTTAGGAGATCCCCTGACAGAGAAGGGGTTGATGCTGGCTGTATCTAACCCCTCAAATTCAAAATTCCTCTCCAGAGCTGAAGAAAATCGTCTGGAGAAAGAATGAAGAAAACTGAAGAAAGTGTTAGAGTGAAAAATGAGTTAGATAAGATTGGTTTGGTTAGGCCAGGGTAGGGTTGGGTTGGTTATGTCAGGGTGGGGTAGGGTTGGGTCGGTTTTGGCAGGGTGAGGTAGGACTGGGATAGTTTTGGCAGGGTGGGGTAGGACTTGGATGGTTTTTGCAGGGTGGGGTAGGGATGGGTCGGTCTTGGCAGGGTGGGGAAGGGACGGGTCGGTCTTGGCAGGATCGGGTCGGATATGGCAGGGTAGGATTGGGTCGGATATGGCAGGGTAGGGTAAGACCGGGTCGGTTTTGGCAGGGTGGGAAAGAATTGGTCGGGTTTGGCAGGGTGGAGTAGGACTGGGTTGGTTTTGGCAGGGTGGGGTAGGATTCTGTCGGTCTTGACAGGGTGGGATAAGGTTGGGTTGGTTTTGGCAGTATGGGGTAGGGATGGGTCGAGTTGCGTTTGGGAGGGTAGGATAGGTTATGGCAGGGTAGGATAGGGCTGGGTGGTGGTGGGCTGGGTAGGGTAGGGCTGGGTAGGGTAGAGTAGGGCTGGGTAGGGTAGGGTAGGCTGAATCAGGGTAGTGTAGGGTACAGAAGAGTGGTGGGTATAACTGCCGTTTAGTTCCGTCATATCCAACGCCTATTTCACTCAGTTATACTACACTGTCTCATCAAATTTGGGGCGATCTTCTCTACGATTTTTGTTCTCCGCTTAGTTCAGTCCTTTAGTTCATTCATGACCCTTGGCTTTCCTTTTTATTTTATTTCTTTTATGAGGTGGAGGGCAGGGGCACGAGGCTAGACCACCATTAGTCCAGAATATTTAAAGGTAGGCCACCAAGCTACGCCCTGGTAACGTCTACACGTCAAAACACCTGTCCACCTCTGGGACTTGAACCACGGAGCGCTGGACGCCGAGCTCTCGGTTTGCGGATGTCACTTTTACTCTTTGCTAGCTTCTGACGATATCCTACAGCTTCAGAAAACCCTCTTAGGATGACGGGACAGAATCATTTAATCTTTCAAGCCGAGAACAACTTATTTACATTGTCCTAGCTGACCGCATGATTTTATTCGGCTTAGGAGATCCCCTGATAGAGATGGGGTTGATGATGGCAGTATTTAACCCTTCCAGTTCGAAATTTCTCTCTACTGTAGAGGTGAAGAAAATCATCCGAAGGTAGAGAGAAGAAAACAGGAAAAGTAATGTAGTGGTGAAAGGGCTGTACAGGGGAGGGTAGGTTAAAGTAGGGTAGAGTTGGGTCGGCAATGGCAGGGTAGGGTAGGGTAGGCTGAGGTAGGCTAGTGTAGGGTTGAGAAGAGTAGGGTAGGGTAAATTGAACTGAATAAGTATATACAATAAAATCTGGCGATACAACAACCAGGGTCATATGCCGCCGGACGACAACGAGAATAAAAGCACTCGAAAAGATGAAACACACACACACACACACACACACACACACACACACACACACACACACACACACACACAAAATACAATTCATAATTACAACAAGAAAAACACTAAAACACTAAGAACACTAAAACCACTGTATACTAAATTTTACACGGTAGTGCAGCTGCCTACACCAAGCAAAGGTTTCCCCCTCCACCACAACAAGCATCCTCTCCAAGTACCAACAGAAGACTACAATCCCTCTCCTACCCGGTGCTCAGAGAGGTAACGATGGCGCAATTCCCCAACAGTGGACACCATCAGCAAAAGCCGAAGAGTCAGGAGGACGAAGCATTCCACACAGAAAGTAGGGGGAAAGTCCTCCATTAAAAATCAATGAGAGAACCAGGAATGGCCCATTCGGAGCCAGCATAAAGCCGTCTCCCACATGCATTCAGACCTCGGCAAATGAAGGGGCCCGTTTACCCACAAATATCACACATTTTGTTGGCCCCCGCCGCATCCCACCTACTCTGCCAGTGGGAGCAAACAATGAGTAGTTAGATGAATATCACTGAGCGAGGCAGGGGAGAGGTGAGGATGGGCGAGAGGCAGCAGCCTTTGCCAGAGCGTCAGCATGCTCATTGCCCACAATGGTACAAAACCACAAAGCAGTCCATAGCAAGCACAGCCATTCTAAATCACTGTAGACAACAAAAGAGGATTGGACGGGAAAACACAAAATGGAGATCGGCAGAGTCGCTAAAAACTGTATAACAAACAGGAGGGAAGCTAAATATCAATTTGACTGCGAGTAAAATAGCAGTAAGTTCTGCGATAAAAGTAGATACGATATGGGGAAGACTCCTACCACGAATGAAATCGGGAAATATAACACCCAAGCCTGTCCCCTCACGGGATTTCAATCCATCAGTACATACGAGAATCGAGACACTGTGAGAGGAAGCATGTTCTAAAAAAATAGCAAAGAGCCGCCTGTGAGGAAAGAAAGGCCCCTCTCTCAGGAAAGTAAACACACGGTTGCACCCCTGAGAGGAGCCAGGAGCCATCCTTGGTACACGCACAGGACAAACAAGAAAGGTTGGAACATCCACATCCCCCATGGCAGCCTTCACCCTGTACCCAAACGGATGTGGATAGCGAGGATACGGCGAGGCAGACACTCCCTCCGGAACAGAGCCAACAAAATCTTCCTGAACTTTAGCAAAGACGGTGACACTAAGGACACTAGTTTGAGGCACTCCCTCCTCTTGAGGATATGAGGGAAACAAGGTGGCACCAATACGGAAAAATTCCATAATCAGTGAAGGCAACCTATCACGCAAACCAAGATGGTGACCTGCAATACCTGGCTTGTGAAACGGTAGGACAACAGCCCCCCGCCAAGAAGCAGGAGTGGACGAATCTCTCCAAATTCTATTTATAAGACTCAGGAGGAAGGACACTGCTTCATCATCCAGGTACATCAGCACTGCATGGGGAATATTATCGACTCCGGAGAAGTGTCATGACAGGGAAAGGGTAGACCAAAGTTTACACCAAGACAAAGGAATGTTGTAAGTCTCTCCGCCCCCAGAACGGATGTCCAACACCTTAATCTCCTCCACTTCCCTAAGCCTGGCAAAAACCGAAGAACGAGTATCCCTAAAGGAGACCTCAGCGGTAGGATAGGGTAGGGAACGCTAGGGCAGGGTAGGCTGGGGTAGGGTAATGTAGGGCAGAGAAAAGTAGGTTAGGATGGGTTGGTTTAGGCTAAAGTAGGACAGAATAGGAGAGGGGTAAAATGTGCCTAGTCCAGGAACGAAAAATATATCGGTTATCCATGTAACTAGCGTTTTCTATTTCGGTAGATTATTTTCTTGTCTGCCTAAAGTATCGTGATGTACGAGTACGAACAATGAGATTAGATATCGAAACTGTAAGATGCGAATTAGTTACAAAGACAGTATTTTGTTTTGGCTAACGTTACATCGATACGTTCAGCTAAGAGCAACTCGGCAGAAATGAACAGTATATGACGTGCTAGATGAACGCTGTGACCGGAAAATAAATATATATGTATATATACTTCAGCATACAGTAAGCGATTTTATGTTAACTGAAGAGAAGCCACCACAGCTAATGGGTTAAGTTTACACACACACACACACACACACACACACACACACACACACACACACACACACACACACACACACACACACACACACGCTGCGAAAAGTTTCACTGACGAAGTGGGTGGTTACTGTCCCCCTTGAGCAAGGGGACTGGTGTGTGCGTGTGTGGTCACAGCCTTGCCCTTAGATCGGACTATATGAGCTTTCAGCTCCCTTCCGGGAGGGTAAAAGCTGACGATCACGACCATCAAGTGATCCTGACCGACCCGGTGAATTACACACACACACACACACACACCATTACTTGCAACTGGCTGGCCTATCATACAGCCATATCCTATATTCATGAAGTACAACACATCTTACATTTATGTAGTATGTAAAAAAAAAATGGTTATATAATACAGAACTGGGTAATATGATGATGATGGTGATGATGATGATGATGATGATGATGATGATGATGATGATGATGATGATGAGAGGGGAGTAAACAGGGTGAGATGAGGAGAATGAGAGAGATGGATGGACATAACAGTGAATGTATTATGTATATTAACCTGACAAATGCCGAAGCTGGTAAGGGTGAGGTAATATGGAGCCTGACCCTACCGTGACACCATATAATTATTGATTTATCCACCGATAGATCTATCTATCTGTCTATAGGCCGACGCCCTAATCCCGCAAAGAGTGGCCGCAGACAAAACGCCTCCAAGTCGCTGTCATCCATCATTTGACTACCCTCCCCCCAACTCACCCCCCCCCTCCCTCATATACCTCTCAACTCCATCCCTCCACCTCATCCTCGGTCTACCCTTCCCTCTCCCTCCCTCCACCTCACCTACATACACCCTCTTAGTCAGTCTATCATTCTCCATTCTCTCCACATGTCCAAACCACCTCAGTGTATTTCTCCTAATCTTCTCAACCACATCCACATCCACCCCACAACGTTCCTCCACTTCATTCGTCAACCTGTCCCTCCATGTCACTCCACATGTTCCTCTCAAGTAACTCATTTCCACTGCTCTCACTCTTGACTTGTTCCCCTCTTGCAAGGTCCACGCCCCGCTTCCATACGTCAGGGTAGGGATCACAATACTATCATGCAGTGACTTCTTAACTTCCATACTCACCTCCCTATTTCTGATCACTGCTTTCAGTGAACCAACAACCTTCCTTCCCTGCTGTACCCTTTCACGCACTTCATCCCCCAAAGGTCCATCCTTACTCATCACACTACCCAAGTACTTGAATGCACTCACACTCTCCATATCCTCAACATCCAACCTCACTGCACATTCTGTGACTTCATTCCTCTCAAACACCATAACTTTACTTTTGTTTACATTAACTTTCAGCTTCCTCCTCCTACACACTGTCCCGAATTCATTCACCAAACCTTGCAACTCCCATTCATCTTCACTCAACAATACTGTATCATCAGCAAACAGCAACACCGGAAGCTTCCAAATCTCACCTTCATTCATTAGAGCCACCCCCCACATCCACTGCCCTACCCTGCACCTCCTTTACAACCCCATCCATGTATATATTAAACAGCCATGGAGACATCACACAACCCTGTTTCAGTCCCACATTGAGATAAAAAAATTCACTCAGCTCACCATCCATTCGCACCGTAGCCCTAGCTCCTTCGTACATACTCTTCACAGCACTCAACAATTTCCTCTCCATCCCATATATTCTAAATACCTTTCACATACCTTGCCCATCTATTCTGTCATAAGCTTTCTCCAAGTCCATGAAGGCAGCATACACTTTCCTTCCCTTCTCTAGATACTTCTCAACTAAACATCTTAGAACAAATATCTGATCTACACACCCAATTCCCTTCCTAAATCCCCCTTGTTCTTCTCCAAGTAGCTCCTCTGTCATATGCCTAACCCTATCAATGAGTATTCTACCATATATTTTACCAGTCACACTAAGAAGGCAAATACCCCTATGGTTACCACATACTTCTCTCTCCCCTTTTCCTTCGTATAAAGGAACAATTATACCTGATTTCCAGTCCTCTGGAACCGTTCCCTCTTCCCAAGCCAATCTACACAACTTGCATATCCATTCCACAACAATCTCACCCCCATACCTCAGCATTTCACCACACACTTCATCAATCCCTGGGGCCTTTCCCATCTTGATCTTCTTCATTGCTTCCACTACTTCCGCCCTACTGATCTCTTCCTTCCCCCTCTCATCTCTCCTTCTCCCAGCCATTCCCCAACCACTTATACTCGCACTGTTGTCACCCTTTACATTCAACAAATCCTCAAAGTGCTCCTTCCATCTCCTCACTGTAGTGGAAGGGTTAATGTAGTGTGTGTGTGTGTGTGTGTGTGTGTGTGTGTGTGTGTGTGTGTGTGTGTGTGTGTGTGTGTGTGTGTGTGTGTGTGTGTGTGTGTGTGTGTGTGTGTGTGTGTGTGTGTGTGTGTGTGTGTGTGTGTGTGTGTGTGTGTGTGTGTGTGTGTGTGTGTGTGTGCGCGCGCGCGCTTCGTGTTCCATGTATTTTCTGTATCTGGTGTTCCGTTTTTCGTCTGTTTTATATATTATGTTTGTGCTTTGTTTTACTGCAGCTTTATGTGCTTGTACGTTTCGTGTTTCGTGTGACTATACGTGAACTGCTTACGAGCAGTACCTTTTATAGTAACGATGCTTCTTCCTGAATACAGCAAATATATTTAGTTTATTTCGCTCTCTGGACGATTGTATAAGAGCTTCGTGGAAAATACTAGAACTAGAAAGATGGCAGTAGATACAGCCTTGTGTACCAGATATCCTGCCCAAGTTTCATTAGCAGATATCTTGCCCAAGTTGAATAAAGTCGTCTGAAGTAAGAATAAGCTTGAAGAGACGTTGCTGTACTGAAAGTCGTTGGATATGCCTTGTTTTATGTCTTTTCGTATGTGGCTGCGAGATAACAGACTCAGGTTCAGTCTTTTATGGCAAGCGTTAATAGATATCTCAGTGCTTTGCTTAATATGAAGGTTAATATGTCACTGGAATGTTTCTAAAGCTTTCCCCCTCCTCTCAAGTAAGGATGTTTACTGTCTATTAAACTCTTCCTATTGGTAACATTACTGGTATATGTTTACAGCTCCCCACCTCTCAGGCATGGGTGTTTACTCGTGTCTGTTACATGGGTTTCTATTACACTCGTCATATTGGTAATCTGTCGGTGGTATGTTTTTCAAGCCTCCTACCTCCCTCTCGTGCAAGGGTGTTTATTATCTATTACACTCCTCCTATTCGTAATTTGTCAAGAGCATGTTTTTAGTTTCCGACCTCCCTCCTTCAAGGCTTTTTACTGCTGATTACACACACCATAAAGGGAGTTGTACACGTCCTGTCTGATTATACAATGACAACTCTCTCAAATCATTCATGGTCTTCTCATAGCCTTCATCAGCCTCTGAACCAAGTAGTCTCGTCTGCTTATACTTGCACTCCTCATAGTCCTCATTAGCCTACGAACTACCTATCCAAGCCGTACATAAGGCCAAACAGTCCCACAGAGTCCTGCAGATCCACCTTAGATATAACCATATCTCCACACACACACACACACACACACACACACACACACACACACACACACAATGGCATTATCCCAACCTGACCCCCCCTCCTCCTCTCCTCGGCTCTAAATGGGTAGCGTGTAATTTTTCCCACGTGCAGGTCCGTCGCTTATTTGTTTTTCCACATTAGCAGACGATTTCCACGGAGCGGCAACCCTGTCAGCCTGTTTCTCTCTCCACGTAGCTCCACATTCCTCTCAGATAACTTATTTCCACACCACTTTTCACACTAATAAAGTTGATTTGGCTCAACTGAAAGAACAGGCAGTATCAAAGAACTGACGAACAATATCCTGCCTTACCTTTGTTCATCTCGGCAAGATGGGCAAGCTGTTGAAACACTATCAACACTGAGAATAGACACACAGCTCGAGCGTCCTCCCCCTCTCACGGTTAGAGGGTGACTGACGGGATTCGAAGCTCCTTCTTCTTTTTTTTTTTTTTTTTAATGCAAGAAAGAAGGAATCAAAGGCCAGGAGGCCGCAAACCGTTCCTTCCAAGAAAAAAACAAAAGCAATACAAAAGAGAGCCAAATTCACACTCCGTTTATTTCGAGATGCCTGGACACACTGCGTCAGAAACACTGGGGATCATAGGGATTAGGGAATACAGACAGAGGGAGACAGTTCCAGAGTTGACCTGTTGCATAAATGAAGGACTGGAAGTAACGGTTAACTCTTGCATTAGAGAGCTGGATAGAAAAGGGATGAGAGTTTGTTATTAGACGGGTGCTACACACCCGTCGTAGAGGTGAAGGGATGCAAGCAGACAGGTCAGAGGAGCAGTGACCATTGGAGTAGCGATAGAACAGAGATAAAGATACAACAGTGCGGCGAAGAGACAGAGGTTGAAAGGAGCCAGTAAGAGGAGGAGAGTTTATGAGACGAAAAGCCTTTGGCTCTACCTTATTGAGTAGCGCTGTATGTGGGGAGCCTCCCCGCACATGAGAGTTGTACTCCACACAGGGGCGAATAAAATTGAACTCTAGTTCGAAATAAAATGCTTGTTTTTATTATGCTGATTAATGTTTATCTTTAATATTAATCCTTTCTATATATCTATCTATGGAGGCCTTCATCGGGTAAGGAGTGGCCACAAACAAATCGTCTCCATGTTGCCCTGTCCCCTGCCATGTCGCTACCCTCCCCCAACTTACACCCCTCTCTCATATACCTCTCTCCTCCATCCCTCCATCTCTTCCTCGATCTCCCCCTCCCTCTCCCCCCTCCACCTCACCCACATACACTCTCCTAGTTAGTCTCACCCTCCATACTCCCAATTTACATCCCCCATCTCATATATGCTTTACCTCTCCCCTCCATCCCTCCATCTCTTCCTCGGTCTCCCCCTCCCTCTCCCCCCTCCACCTCATTCACATACGCTCTCCTAGTTAGTCTCTCACCCTCCATACTCCCAACGATAATCTAGTCGTCTGGGTTGATGATGTTCACCTGAAATACATTTTTATTTATCCTTTTTACTAGCAAGCATCCCAACCCCGACCATCGTGGTGGTGCTGCTGGTGGCAGCAGCAGTAGTAGATGTAGCAGCAGTAGCAGTAGTAGTTGTAGTAGTAGTAGTAAGAACAGGTAATGTCAGCCTGCTATCCAGCCTGCTGTTTAGCGTGTTGTCTGTTGCTCAGTCTGCCTGCCTGCCTGCCTATCAGCCTGTCTACCTATCAGCCTGTCTACCTACCAGCCTCCGTCTACCTGCCAGCCTCCCTATTGCCAGCCTGCCTACCTGCCTACCTATCTGCCAGCCTGCCTACCTATTTCCAGCCTGCCTACCTATCTGCCAGCCTGCCTACCTGCCTACCTATCTGCCAGCCTGCCTACCTATCTGCCAGCCTGCCTATCTGCTTACCAACCCGTTTTTTTTTTTTTTTCAATATCAACAAGCCACTTAAATCTTCAGTGGAAACCATCAGTACATTAATACTTTATATTCAAACTCCAGCATTGACACAGAGAAAGAGAGAGAGAGAGAGAGACTCACCCCCGAGAACTACAATCAAAACACACGTAGCAGTTAACCGAGTGCATTTCAGGCTTTGTTTATATCTAAAAGGGTGGTTGGGGTTTATTGCTCACGTAATGCCACTCATGTGCGAGGCTGGTCAGTCTCACCTTAAATATCAGCACCAACTTGCCTAACCCCGGGCGGGGTGGGGGGGTAGTGGGTTTAGGCTGTCAGTTTAGGCTCAGTGGGTGTGGGTGCGGACTGCTGTACTCCTTGCACTTCATGACTAGCATTTTTATACCTATGGTAGGTGGTTTAGTGGGTTTAGACTGTCAGCTACTGAGAATGGTTCACTTGATATCCCCCTGCACTTCTTCGTGACTAGTTTTTTTTTTACAACTGCTGGTTTAGTGGGTCCAGGCTCCCCGATTGTGTTCCATTCTGAGTCTCCTTGGTTACTATCCAAATGTTTTCATCTGATGGAGGTGGATTATAATGTCTCCTTGGTTACTAGTCAAATATTGTTTTTATCTGATGGAGGTGGATTATAATGAGTCTCCTTGGTTACTATCCAAGTGTTTTTATCTGATGGAGGTGGATTATAATGAGTCTCCTTGGTTACTATAAAATACAGTTTTCATCTGATGGGGTGGATGGTTATGAATACCATGGTCCTATAGGATGTCAAAGCTTCAAGGAATAGCGAGACGATAAAAGAATAGAAAAATTTATTACGGTAAATAATGATTGAATAAAATATTAAAAAAGTATATGAATAAACAGTAACTAATCAATGAGAAAAATATATGAATAATGATTTAAATAAAAAAATGGAAAAAAAAATAAAAAAAAGGGTGGATCTCCGTGTCCTGAAGCCTGGCGTCTCACTACACACCAGTCAGCAGCAAGTGTCCCGAACCACCACCTGGCACTGGTTCCAGCAGCAAGTGTCCCGAACCACCACCTGGCACTGGTTCCAGCAGCAAGTGTCCCGAACCACCACCTGGCACTGGTTCCAGCAGCAAGTGTCCCGAACCACCACCTGGCACTAGTTCCAGCAGCAAGTGTCCCGAACCACCACCTGGCACTGGTTCCAGCAGCAAGTGTCCCGAACCACCACCTGGCACTGGTTCCAGCAGCAAGGTGTCCCGAACCACCACCTGGCACTGGTTCCAGCAGCAAGGTGTCCCGAACCACCACCTGGCACTGGTTCCAGCAGCAAGGTGTCCCGAACCACCACCTGGCACTGGTTCCAGCAGCAAGGTGTCCCGAACCACCACCTGGCACTGGTTCCAGCAGCAAGGTGTCCCGAACCACCACCTGGCACTGGTTCCAGCAGCAAGGTGTCCCGAACCACCACCTGGCACTGGTTCCAGCAGCAAGGTGTCCCGAACCACCACCTGGCACTGGTTCCAGCAGCAAGGTGTCCCGAACCACCACCTGGCACTGGTTCCAGCAGCAAGGTGTCCCGAACCACCACCTGGCACTGGTTCCAGCAGCAAGGTGTCCCGAACCACCACCTGGCACTGGTTCCAGCAGCAAGGTGTCCCGAACCACCACCTGGCACTGGTTCCAGCAGCAAGGTGTCCCGAACCACCACCTGGCACTGGTTCCAGCAGCAAGGTGTCCCGAACCACCACCTGGCACTGGTTCCAGCAGCAAGGTGTCCCGAACCACCACCTGGCACTGGTTCCAGCAGCAAGGTGTCCCGAACCACCACCTGGCACTGGTTCCAGCAGCAAGGTGTCCCGAACCACCACCTGGCACTGGTTCCAGCAGCAAGGTGTCCCGAACCACCACCTGGCACTGGTTCCAGCAGCAAGGTGTCCCGAACCACCACCTGGCACTGGTTCCAGCAGCAAGGTGTCCCGAACCACCACCTGGCACTGGTTCCAGCAGCAAGGTGTCCCGAACCACCACCTGGCACTGGTTCCAGCAGCAAGGTGTCCCGAACCACCACCTCGCACTGGTTCCAGCAGCAAGGTGTCCCGAACCACCACCTGGCACTGGTTCCAGCAGCAAGGTGTCCCGAACCACCCCCCGGCACTGGTTCCAGCAGCAGGGTCTTCACAACAGGGTCTGCTACAGCCCCAGTTTCTCACAAGGGATTCCCTCTGCTCTCGTACCAGTAGTCCTGGTTGAGCCATAACCAGGAGATGTCGCTCTGCCCGGCCCTAGACAGAAATAGAATCCTGAACATAGAAAAGGCAGGGAGAAAACACCCCAAATACAAGGTATGTAGGAGGATAATTCTCCAAGGCTGAAGAAGAGAATAAAACAATATACAAGACAACAGCACTAAATTACCCAAAGAAATGGATCACCAACAAGATTTTCACCAAGTCTTACCTTGGTGGTTATCCAGGGACGACTGACTAACGCCAGAAAATAGAACTCCACATTAACTCCCTTCAACTCGAAAACCCATAGTTGAAGCATCGAACAGTGTGACTCGAGCCAGTATTCAGCACGAACCAGGCTTCACTAAACTCGAAGATTCAGGCACTACCAGCAAGTTTCGAGTAAATGAACCAATAGTTAAAAGATTCGACCAACAAAAATTGATATATAATCCGAGTACCCCAATTTCCCTTGAATTCCTTCATTTACCAAGATTTTACCCTCACAATGATAATGAGTCTCCTTGGTTACTATTCAAATATCTACTGTTTATCTGAAATAAGGTAGGAGACAAATTATCTATCTATCTATCTCTTGCCAGACGCCTTAATCCTGTAAGGGATGGCCACAGACAAACCGCCTCCATGTCGTCCTGTCCCCTGCCATTTCACTGCCCTGCTTCCAACTCACACACCCCTCTCTCGTATACCTCTCCACTCCATCCCTCCATCTCATTCTCCTCCTCCTCCTCCCTCTCCCCCTCTCCACCTCACTCAAATACACTCTCCTCGTCAGTCTCTCACTCTCCATCCTCTCCACCTGGCCAGACTACCTCAGTGTGTTTCTCCTAACGCTTCCTATCAAATCCACATTCACACCACAACACTCCTTCATATCCTCATTTGTCAGTCTGTCTCTCCACGTAACTCCACACGCTCCTCACTCACACACACTCTCCTCGTTAGTCTTACACTCTCCATCCTCTCCACATGGCCAAACCACCTCAGTGTGTTTCTCCTAACGCTTCCTGTCACATCCACATCCACACCACAACGCTCCTTCACATTCTCCACGTAACTCCACATGCTCCTTTCAAATTATATATGCTTGAATACAAATAAATGGCTTAAATACCCCTTGCTTTCATCTAAGGGAACTGGACAAGAGGAAGGGAAGTTATTGGATTTAAACGTAAAAAGACGAGTTATTTCTTTCTTTTCACCCGAGGGGACTGGGCAAGAGTAATTTCAATGGCAATTACTACTGAAATATAAGGTATTTTCACAGGGTCAAATAATCTATTGTTAGCCCAAATAGTTTAGAAGAAATTGTTATAAATGCTGAAATAAATATACACAACTTAAAGATGTGTTTCTTTCACCTAAATTGGGTATGGATTTCTTGAGGGGTGTTTATGTAGGGTGGTTTATATATTACGGTACTGGATGGACTACTACTACTAATGATGATGATGATGCTACGGCTACTGCTGCTGTTGCTACTGCTACTACTACAACTGCTACTACAACTACTACAACCGCTGCTACAACTACTACTATACTTAGTTTTTTTTTTTTTTTTTAATCGAGGCAAAGATGCACTTGATAGGTTGGTGATGACTGAATGCAACATGTCCAAATAACATGGTGTTTCTGAGAATTACTGGTAATGATTTGAAATACAATGATGTTCTTTGGATGTGTTTCATTCAGCCAAACATCACCAACCTGCTGAATGAATCTTCTGATTTAAAAAAAAAAAAAATCTACCACTGTTACTACTACAACTACCACTTTTAGAAATAATACAACCAGCAAATCAGCTCCATCCATTTGGGAATTATACCGTGCAGCTCAGCAGCCAGCCTCATAATACAGTTCACCATTGGAGTTGTAATGTGAAGGTTATCACTAACCATAATACAATCTGTTGGCCCCAAACACACCAGCCACTGTCCTTACCAACCATATGCCAACACTTTATCATCATTCATTCATTCATTCATCATCTAATCCTGTGTTTCCCCATGAGGAGCATAGGAGCCTGGAGCTAGGCAAATTGGTCCTCACATTTATGATGAGAATGACCAGCCTCACTCATCCCTGAGTGGCATTACGTGAGCATTAAACCCTAACCATCCCTTGGATATTAACTTGCACAGGATCAATCAGGTTGGAGCGCCTTAATTGCCCACTAAACCATCAGGCGCCATAAATTGGTTATATGATTACCACCCAGCGTAGTAAAAGGTTACCTGGTGTACAGGACACCATCTGGCGAGGAAAGAATGAAGGAAAAAAAGGCAGATGAGGAACGATAGAAAGAACGAAGGAAGAGAGGAAAGGGCAGGCATCCAAGAACAGCACTACATCGAGTGGGTGGATGGGGAGTGCCCCCACCAACCATAAAAAACTTTATTACTATAGTCTCACCAATCTTAAACCCAGTTTTGGGTGGAGTCTGGCGCTGGGTGCAGCCATGCCATACTTCCTAAACGAGCGATGAGTAGATTCTGTTATATATGTAATAGGCATCACAGATAGGTACACACATACTAATACAATATAAACGTAAGTATTCTAGCATATAAAAGGAAGGTAAACGTGTAATGCTTATGGCTCTTGTACATCAATAAAGAAACGTGGCATACATATTTTACAGTGGTGCTGAAAAATATGTAGTTACTTTTACCGGCTTTCACGGTAGTTCTAAGTTGGGTAAGTAATGTAACAATTACGTTTATAATATAATTTGAAGGAATCAGTAGAACATACGCTATTTTCTTAATAGAAATAAATAAGTTAAAACACTCACGAGCGGCAACACCAGGCCCATACTGGGAGTTAATCCATTGGAGGGAGATTTAAGCGTCTGTCAGGTGCTTCCACTATTCACTTTCTATGTTGATGCAGACACAATGGCAGCTACGCCAACTCGCTCGCATCTACATAGTCAAGCCAAAGAAATGGCCTTCAACGTAAGCCAGTATTTTCTGCAGGAGAAGCAGTACGGAGGAATTTTCGATGATGTGTCAAGGGCAATTCATCGAACAGCTGCAGCAACAGGACTTAGCAAGAGCAGGATTGAAGCAATACGCAGAGAAGCAAGAGATAATGAAGAAAACAACTCTCCAGAGTTTACGTCTCCCAAGAAAATCACTCTCACCTCTTCTGATGAGGAGGATTCATGATAATTTCTTACATGCTGTAAGAGAAGAGGAATAGGCCTATCGGGGAAACCTCTAAAAAAAAAAAAAAAAAAACGCGCCGTGACTTTTACCTCTTGGGTGGTGTGGAAAGAAAGTCTAAGTTTTAATATGTAGAGTGTAATTTAAAGGCTATAACCAGGTAAAAAATCATAAATTATATGAGAGAGAGAGAATGCGACTTTTAAATTCATTATTTTGATTATATTTATAACTTAAACTAGTTTGTCTTCACACACACACACACACACACACACACACACACACACACACACACACACACACACACACACACACACACACACACACACACACACACACACACACACACACACACACACACACACACACACACACACACACACACACACACACACACACACACACACACACACACACACACACACACACACACACACACACACACACACACACACACACACACACACACACACACACACACACACACACACACACACACACACACACACACACACACACACACACACACACACACACACACACACACACACACACACACACACACACACACACACACACACACACACACACACACACACACACACACACACACACACACACACACACACACACACACACACACACACACACACACACACACACACACACACACACACACACACACACACACACACACACACACACACACACACACACACACACACACACACACACACACACACACACACACACACACACACACACACACACACACACACACACACACACACACACACACACACACACACACACACACACACACACAGAAGTGGGTGAAGTCATGTCAGGCCAGGTGGCGAGATGGGAGCGGACGAACTCTAACGGTGTCAGGTCAGCCACTAGCCAATCAGAGTATAGGAAACAAGGCAACGCTGTACGCCGGGAAATCCCCGGCTAGACTCCACCCAAACCTAGGTTTTAGATTGGTGAGACTATACTATATTTTTTATTATTACAGTGTCAACAAAAACATTAATCTATTGGAGTTGCTGGTCAGTGTGACTCAGTCACAGTAGCTTCGTAATCCATACCTGCCAGAGAGACAGGCCTGAGGGCTGATGGTCTTGTGCCCCTGAGGCATAGCAGTGCACACCTCACAAGGGAGTAGGACAGTTGACACCTCATCCAGGCCATAACGGAACTCTGACGTTGACGCTTCTTAGAAAGAATCTCTGCCAGTCTCGAGAGAATCTGCTCGCCTCTGGACCCGTCCCACCTGATGTTGTGAACACAAAGGCAGTGAATCCAACGTGGTGCAAAAGTTAGATCCTTTCTTGATAGTCTGTGTTTTTTTTTTTTCTTGTTAATTCCTTTTGTGTGCAGCCTCGAGACACAGTTCACGATGACATGCTGCCATAGGATCAATTATCCTAATGTTGAAGAAAGCCCTCTGCCTACGTGTCCGCAAACCTGCAGCACTGACATCCACTCTGGCATCATTTGATGTGTTTGCTGTTCTGTGGGTGAAGTGCTCGCCGTCTAGGGGCAGCACAGCTGGCTCTGTGGTGACATCATGGCATATTTCCTGCAGCATTTTGGCAGTGACGTCGCGTA
>NC_136975.1:87500-90000 GCF_032717465.1 Coenobita brevimanus
GTATATGGAAAAGAGAATGGAACAGAGAGGGATACATGAGAGAGAGGGGAGAGAGAAAGAGAAACAACAGGAAAGGGAAGGAAAAGAAAGCAAAAGGGAAAAAAGAGGAGATGAAAGGGGGAAAGGAGGTAGGATACAGGAAAGAACACAGACGACATAAGAAAGAGGAAGTGTAAGGAGATGTCGAAAAGAGAAGAAGAGGGAAAGAAATACACGGGGAAAAGGGAAAGAAGGGAGAGAAAGAGAAGTGAGAAAGAAAAGAGAAAAACGTGAAAGAAAAGATAAAGGGAAAAAAGGAGGGAAAGGAGAGAGGAGAGGAAAGAAGAGACACGAAAGTGGGAGGAGAGAAGAGAAAGAGAGGAGAAACGAAGAAAAGAGAAGGGTGGTGAGAAAATTGATTGAGGCGTAAAGTGGGGAAGCGATTAGAGAGAGAAAGGAAGGGGAGAGAGGGTTATGGGGGGGGGGGAAGGATTACAGGAGAGAGAGAGAGAGAGAGAGAGAGAGCGAGAGAGAGAGGCGAAACAAATAAAGACACTGAACGAAGGCAGGAGAGGAATCACAGAACCTAAATTTTTTGCATCATTTCGTTCTATTTTTTACATCTCTTTATCGTCTTTTTTTCTTGTCTCAGTCAGCTCCAACCTCCTCCTTGCTTATCTCTCTCCTCTCCTCGTAATTTTTTACATTTGTTTATACTATTCATTTTTCTGGCCTTATTTTTCGTGCTACATTATTCATTTACGTATCATATTGTTCTCAGTGTCATTTTCTATAAGGCTACATGCATTTAAGGTTGAACGGAATACAGCATTACCAATACAATAACACAATGAACAATAAAATGTGAAAAAACATAGGCAGCTGGTGTAAATGTTTATACTGTATTTTCAACGTTATTTTTTGTGCTATTGTATTAATTTTAGTCCCCAATGCAGTCCCCAACAGCCTACCCGCCTCCGAAGGCACGTTTTCGTTTTCACAGTCGCCCCCAACCAGCTTTCCGAGGCCTCTGTTGGGGACGGCATTCGGGACGGCCCGAACAAATTACTGGAACATTCTTGGGGGACCTGCAGCCTCCCCAACAGACGGTCCCGAAAGTAAAAAAGTCAAAGAATAATTACATGTTTCATATTTTCATTATCATTTCAATATTATATACCCAATATAATATTTCTGGGTAAAAAACACAGCCGATAATGACAAAAAAAATATATGTTTGTGTATTTTTATGAGACTTTCTACTACGTATCCGAATACTACCCTTTCGCAGACAGGCGGAAGCTCCACAACAAACGGACCCGAAAGAAATACGAGAATCGTTGTCTAATGCATATTTTCATGAAAATTCTAATATCTGATGCCCGATGTAGAAGTTGATGTAGCTAACACCCCGTTTAGAAAAGAAAATGTTCCTGTATTAATAGTATATCCGTTAATAAACCACACCATCACTCATTAGACGTTATACATGTTGCTTCATGGTTATTTTTACTTAAGACTTTTTTACAATACTTATGGATTCAACTTACTTCCAATTTCCAGTAGAAGCGTGGTGAGGTTGCCGTTAGTTAGCTCTTCATTCCGATGACGTTTCCTATTCGTTATTTTTGCTGCATTCTTACGAATATCATCACTCCTGAATATATTAGTAAGAACTGTGTGAAGTGGATTTTCCAGCCATGTTATTCATCACATTCATTACATTCCAATTTCTAAATATTCTCTACATATGGAAAGTGTTTTCGCCACCCAGAACTACCAACCCTACCGCATCAACACGGGCAGACGTCCCCACGTTAGTAAGCTCCCGAAAGCCATTTGGTGCGACTGTGAAATCCAAAGGTGCTTTTGGTTCGGGCCCGACACATGTTACGGCCCAGAAGGTTAGGGACGACTGTGAAAGCGGCCCTCTCTCTCTCTGCTCACCTACCTCTCTCTCTCTCTCTCTCTCTGCTCACATGCAGAGAGACAGAGACAGACAGAGACAGACAGACAAAGAGACAGAGACAGGGACAGACAGACAAACAGAGTGGCTGGGGACGAGAGGCCAGAAGAGACGGGCTGAGGACGCGCCTGACCTATCATATTCTCTCGTCTGGCGCGTCCCCAGCCCGTCTCCTTGACTCTCGTCCCCAGCCGCTCCCTCCACCCCCCCCTCCTCTCCCTTAGTCATTTTCTCTTTCTCCTTACTTCCTACTTCCTGCTTCCTTCCTTCCTTCCTTCATTCATTCATTCATTCATTCCTCCCTCCCTTCCGTCTTTCTTTCCTTCCTTCCTTCCTTCCTTCCTTTCATCCATCCCGTCTGTCTGTCTGTTGTCTATTAAGTATCTCCATATATTGTACATACTAATGGCCTACCTACCGTCCCTACTGCACATATCTACTTACCTACCTACCTACCTTCGTATCTACTTACCTACCAGCCTACCTACCTATTTATCTACTTACCTACCTTCCTACCTACTTACCTACCTACTGACCTATCTACCTACTTAACTA
>NC_136975.1:95000-105000 GCF_032717465.1 Coenobita brevimanus
GACCATAATGGCTTTCAGGTTGGCTCTCACGACTGTACCGTTCACATATTTGCATAAAGATTGTGGTTTACACCCTTCCTTGATCAGGGCATGCGTTCTGACGTCGTGCGTTGTGTGAACTACGGGGGGAGGGAAGGTGAAGATTGTCTGTACCCCCTCCCCCAGCAGCAAATTAGTTAAAAGAAATAATGCGTGTACTCTATTGGATGACGTGGATGTGGACGTATTATAACTACATGTTTACACGGTACAGCAGTTCCACTATGTGGGTGGTGGTGGCAGGTGGGTTGTGGGTGGCAGGTGGGTTGTGGGTGGCAGGTGGGTGGCAGGTGGGTGGCATGTGGATGGCAGGTGGTAAGTGGCAGGTGGAGGGTAGGAAGCTAAAAATAACAATTCAATACATGGTTTAAATTATCAAACATTTCATAGAGTTGTCTCTCCGTGGGCGTAAAGCTTAACTGGACCAACTGAATCAGTAAATATAATGACAGTCAGTTAACGTATACAAGTACTAGGCCTGTACTGACAAAGGTACTGACTGACTAACTGGTAAAACGAATACTGACAGGAAGTGCAGACTGAGGATGTGGTCTACCTGAATCAGCTCAATGTGTGGACTGACTGACTGTGGGTGTGGACTGACTGTGTGGAATGAGGGTGTGGATTAACTGATTAACTCAACGACTGGATGGAGAGTGTACTGGACTGGACGGTGGGTGTGAATTAGCTGAACTGAACTGGGCTGTGGATGTGAACTGAATGGGATTGGACTGTGGATGTGAGCTGAACTGAACTCTACTGTGGGTGTGGACTATGTGACTGGGTGGACTGGAGTGTGGACAGACTGACTGGACTGGACTGTGGGTGTGGACCTACTAGCACGACTGGACTGGGGGTATGGACTGACTGGACTGGACTGGACTGGGGGTATGGACTGACTGGACTGGACTGGGAGTATGGACTGACTGGACTGGACTGGGAGTATGGACTGACTGGACTGGACTGGGAGTATGGACTGACTGGACTGGACTGGGAGTATGGACTGACTGGACTGGACTGGGAGTATGGACTGACTGGACTGGACTGGGAGTATGGACTGACTGGACTGGACTGGGAGTATGGACTGACTGGACTGGGAGTATGGACTGACTGGACTGGGAGTATGGACTGACTGGACTGGGAGTATGGACTGACTGGACTGGACTGGGGGTGTGGACTGACTGGACTGGACTGGGGGTGTGGACTGACTGGACTGGACTGGGGGTGTGGACTGACTGGACTGGACTGGGGGTGTGGACTGACTGGACTGGACTGGGGGTGTGGACTGACTGGACTGGACTGGGGGTGTGGACTGACTGGACTGGACTAGGGGTGTGGACTGACTGGACTGGACTAGGGGTGTGGACTGACCGGACTGGACTGTGGGTGTGGACTGTGGGTGTGGACTGTGGGTGTGGACTGTGGGTGTGGACTAACTGAATGGACTGGGCTGTGGGTGTGGACTGTGGGTGCGGACTGGACTGGACTGTGGGGGTGGACTAACTGAATGGACTGGGTTGTGGGTGTGGACTGTGGGTGTGGACTGTAGGTGTGGACTGTAGGTGTGGACTGTAGGTGTGGACTGTGGGCGTGGACTGACTGCCTTGATCGGACTGAGGGTATGGACTGGACGGGACTCTGGGTGTGGAATGACTGGATTGCATTCTGAACTAACTGGCTGGCTGGACTGTGGCTGTGGACTGAATTGGACTGTGGCTGTGTACTGAGTGGATTGAACTGTGGACTGAGTGGACTGGACTGTGGACTGAGTGGATTGGAGTGTGGACTGAGTGGACTGAACTGTGGACTGTGGACTGAGTGGATTGGAGTTTGTACTGAGTGGATTGGACTGTGGACTGACACGATCGGACTGTAGACTGACTACTGGACTATGGACAGACTTTAATGGACTGTGCACCGACTCGATTGGACTGTGGACTGGCTGGACTGACTGACTATTGACAAATGACTGATGCTGACTGATGCTGACTGATGATGACTGATGACTAATGTTGCTAGGGTGTGGACTGAGTGACAAGGTGAGGACTGTGACAGTGTGGACTGTGGCAGTGTGTGGACTGACAGGGTGAGGACTGTAACGGGGTGAGGACTGTAACGGGGTGAGGACTGTAACGGGGTGAGGACTGTAACGGGGTGAGGACTGTAACGGGGTGAGGACTGTGACAGGGTGAGGACTGTGACAGGGTGAGGACTGTGACAGGGTGAGGACTGTGACAGGGTGTGGACTGACAGGGTGTGGACTGACAGACATTAGGCGTTGCCTGACCAACTGACAGTGAAATTTATTTAGAAGTTTGACTGGCTACGGGGTTGGACTGACGGATCATATGACTGTGGACTGACAGGGGTTTACAAGGCTGTGGACTGACGGGGGTTTGCAAGGCTGTGGACTGACAGGGGTTTACAAGGCTGTGGACTGACAGGGGTTTACAAAGGCTGTGGACTGACAGGGGTTTACAAAGGCTGTGGACTGACAGGGGTTTACAAGGTTGTAGACTGACAGGGGTTTACAAGGCTGTGGACTGAATCAGTAAAGGCATGTAGTGCTGGAGGCTGTGAACTGAATCAGTAAGTGTTTGTGGTGATAGTGGGTGTGGACTACCTGAATATTTGAAGGTGTGGACTGTCCATGTGTACGACGGCTGAGTGGTTGTGGGTGTGGATTCACTGACGTCAAGTTTTTGTTTCAACTGACCTACTGACAACGACTGATGTGGAGTAACTTAGGGTGTGGACAGGCAGACGGGTCAGCTGGGCTGTGAGCTGACTGGGTCAGTAGGGCTGTGAGCCGACTGGGTCAGCAAGGCTGTGAGCCGACTGGGTCAGCAAGGCTGTGAGCCGACTGGGTCAGCAAGGCTGTGAGCCGACTGGGTCAGCAAGGCTGTGAGCCGACTGGGTCAGCAAGGCCGTGAGCCGACTGGGTCAGCAAGGCCGTGAGCCGACTGGGTCAGCAAGGCCGTGAGCTGACTGGGTCAGCAAGGCCGTGAGCTGACTGGGTCAGCAAGGCCGTGAGCTGACTGGGTCAGCAAGGCCGTGAGCTGACTGGGTCAGCAAGGCCGTGAGCTGACTGGGTCAGTAGGGCTGTGGACTGATTAAAGCTGTAGACTGACAGGCAGTAAGGGTTTGGAGTACTGGAGGATGTGAGGTGAATCGGTAAGGGTTTGGAGTACTGGTGGATTTGGGCTGAATCAGTAAGGGTGGAGTGATAATGAGTGTGGACTGACTAGAGTGAACGTGATCAACTAGAATGTAGTCTGGCTATGCGTACTGCTGATCAGTGAGTCAGTTGGTTAAAGATACTGACAGGCAGAATCAGTGACTGGGCCTGTCAGTGTTTGACTGGGGGTCTAACAAGGCGTTAATTAAATACTAAGGACGGGACGGGATTTGAATTTATAAAGGGCCAGCGATGAGGTAAAACTAAGCTGAGCAACTGACAGGAGAGGCAAACGATATGAGTTATTAATAAAGCACAAAGGTGTAAGCAAGTCCATAACGTTATAGAGTTATTTATGGAACACCTTTAATTCATGTGATCAGCCTGTATTTCACATTATAGTGTAGTTAGCAATGATACAGAAAAGCCAGACATTCATTACCTCTCAAGAAGTAAATAAAATGGATCATGTCTACACCCTGGTGCTCTTTTAAAATGATACGACCCTGTGACAGAACTGACGACGACTAAGGGGTGACCAAGGGCTAGATATGATTAATTGAAGGCCGAGTGTTTGGAAGTATACCGAGTCGTGAACTAAATTTACTATATCCTGACTAACGACTGATTGGTGTTAAGTCAACTAAAATATTGTGAGGTTCAAAGTCCTCGTACATTACCGGATAAGAAAGATGAGGATACTTCTGGGTAGGCAGCGCATCCTCGGAGGGGTAAATTCAAGACGAGGTATCAATGGCACCGAGCAGTATGTTGAGGTGGTACAAGTTGGATGATTTCCCTCCTGTAAACACCATATAAAATTAGCAGGACTTACATCAGTGTATTCGTCATTTCTGACTGTCTCTTTGTTGAAAATATCCACACTTATTTTATCGTCAAATATGTTTACATTATTTTGGCTTTGTCGCTTACTGTACTAGATATTTTGCCTTTGTTATATTGTCTTATTGTATAATGCAGTGTTTCGCAAAGTACTAGTACTTACCTAATCTTCCCTTCAGATGAGGTTCTTTGCTGTGGTCCCTCCCACGGTCGCCATCAGCATCATCTCTCACGGTCACGGTCAGCATCACCAGTGTCCCTGCACCATCGGCTTCTCTTCAGCATCGTAAGCCTTCACTCCACCTGCCAAGTAGGTATCTTATTTACTTCTACAGTTCATTCGTCAATTTGGGAGTATTTATATATACTTTTTATTTCGGCCATATTACGTAGCTCAGACAGACTACGACAGTACTACGGTGTTACACATCCATAGCACTTTTTCGTAACTGGCACAAAGTTCTGTGTTAATTATGCTACAACTTATCAGTCAAGACGGAGGTTCAGTTTTGAGCCAAATTAAAATTAATGTATCGTCTCCATAAAATAAACATGTCAGATGCAGCCATTCATTATGTCAGCTGGATTCCAACATTTTTCTTATACATTAAAAACAACAAATTCAAGAAACTAGCAATTTAGTTTAAAGGTACCAGTGGAAACTTGACTGAAGCAAAATCTTCCTAAATAACTGCAATTTAACGACCAAGAAAGTTGAAAATGCTCTTTATGGCGAGGACTTCCAGTTCTTTAATAACTGTACTGAAACTATATCTTATTTAACTCAGGAAATTTTCAAGGCCGAGACATGTAAGCATTTTGGAGACGAAACTAAATTGCTGATCAACGTATGCAACGGTATAATCAGTATACTAAACAGTATAATCAGTCATATGCCACATCTATATCAAAAGCCATAACTAAACTGTACCTGGCGTGATGAAATGCCAACACTGCTCTGGCATCCTGGTTCAGTTATCTTCTCATTTTATCTCTGACCTCTGTGTCATAGGCATGATTTCTTGTATTCTTTGCTCATCTCGTCCTCTGGCTTCCTCTCGTAGTACCTTCTGTGCTGTTCTGGCCACCTCGTTATACTTAGCTCACACGTCACTCCCTGTAATACCAGTGTCGGTGAACAGACAGATCTCGAGTCCGATAAGCTATTTCAGAGTCACTTAATCCGCTACATGAGTCTTTTTTCCAAAATTATTTACCATCTATAACTGGACATGGAATCTGAGCCTTAATCTTGTTGGTCTATTTCATTAACACCTCTTCCTTATGACATTAATGATACCTTAATGCTATTGTTGCAAAGTACTTAATGACACCAACAATTTCATTTATGCTGTAAGTATATCTATGTTGCACAAAAGTATTAAAGTGACAAGTAAATCACTTGGGAAGAGGCACAAAGTCCATTATGCCAACAAGAGTACCTCTGTCAATAGAACTGTTCATCATTGCAGCTGTCAGCAACACCACAGCTTCCAAAGGTCCCGACGACGCTCCCACATGCCGGAACGACGTCCGCACAAGCCCAGACAGGCCTCGACGACACTTCCACACACTCCAACACTTCCACCACCAGTGCGTCTGCCGCCAGCGTCTCAGGTCTGTACTCCGGCTCAGATCCTCAGCATCCGCCTGAAAGATGATCGTATTCTTTGCAACAGACATCCAAGTTATCTGTAACTACATGGCTATTTATTTTCACTGTCGTGCAGATATTTAACTGACCAAGACATGTAATTAGAGTCAGATAACACTAAAACACATCTTACCATTTACAGCTTCCACAGTTCCCCACGCTGACGCTTCATCTCCCGCCCTCATCTAATCCTGGCGACATCACAGCTCTGTCTCGGCAGCTCCTCACCCCTGCAAGGTGAACGTACTTTCAGCAGCAGTTCTCTTAAGGTGTTTGTATGCACAAGGATGTTTTAGTTACACATACATATTTTAAAAGTTTAAGGTCAGCAAGTATAAGCAGATTTATCATACAGCAAATTTATCTTACCACTGCAGCATCCGAACCTTCCGGGCCACACATCTTCCGCCCATGACGACGACAACTGCCCACATCACAGCTTCCTCCCCCATCGCAGCTTCCGCCTCTTCCCCAACGTGGTAGGTATGCCGTCTGCATCCCTATGGAACATGAACACTGCTGCATCATTTCTTCTAAGTTTTATGATCAGTTATTTTATGGGAATGTTCTTTACAGTATTATGCAATGCACTTTTAAAGGTTAAATGCTGGAAAAAGATATGTGGTCTTTAACTTACGCATGTGCAGACAGATAGAACTTTTGATAGCATGTTACATCCCCAAAGACGTGAATTGTTTAATTTTGTTTAGTAGTATTTTCACAATTATTCTCTCTGCTTTGCTTAGTGTTTGGTAGCTGTGTCAAGTTGAAGGTACAAGCTAGCAATCTTATGAACAAACTTTAGCACAAGACTGAAAACTTAAATTATTTCTTACCATTGCAGCTTCTGTTGGCGTATTTGTTGCACTTGCACACCAGCACTGCAGCTCCACTTCGACGCTGCAGTCCCACGCTGACGCCGCACGCAACGCCGACACAGTAGGCCCCAACGACGACCCAGCCCTAACGCCGACCCAACGACCTCCACGCCGACACAACGACCTCCACGCCGACACAACGACCTCCACGCCGACACAACACCCTCACGTCGACCCAACGACCTCCACGCCAACACAACACCCCGACGTCGACGCCACAGGTTGCGCCCCTCGTCGTAGGCTCGTCGTCTGCATCAGTCTGTAAGATTAACATAGTCACAGCAACAGTTCTCAGTTATAATTCTCCATCAGTTGTCTTAATTCAGTATATGTTAGTGATAGCATAGTGACATTCCCATGAGATTAGATTTCTTTAATACCTCTTCCTTCACGATTTGTTTTGCATAATTGTGCCATCTTCCTATACATTTTGTCCAGTATCTACACAATGCCTAAGTTAAGTAAAAGAGTAACATTTAGCATCTACAAGTAACGTGATCCTATAGCCTGTTTTCACCTGCCTTTACCACTCACACCTTTACTGGTATGTGTAATATATTAACTATTTCATTACGTATGTCCTGGCTGCAGGAAATTCGATGGACTTACGCTAAAAGGTAGGATTTTTTTTTTTTTTTTTATGTGTCCGATTCTGGGCATAGGCTTCACAGCCTGCTTTCAAGGCCCAGTAGTCCTCCTACAAGCCATACACCTCTACATGTCACCACTTCGACGCTAACACCCATCGTTCATATTGAATACATAGTTGGGCTGTCTCATACAGGACTGGTATATTGGTATTAGCAGGGGTATTTTTTCGACATGTCGGCGGGTCTTCTGGTAGATCTGTAAACTCTGATTTTATGAAATTCAGTTCCTTAAGCTGTTCCCAGCCCCAGCAGGGATTTGAACCTGGGTCCGGTAGGACTGCAGGCCACCTCTCTACCGATTGAGCCACCGCCTCCCCTTGATTATTAGTCAAAGTCTCCAGTCTGATTACACTTTGCTATCCACTGAGCATGAAGAGATTATGGATATTTGTCAGGTTAGGGTAAACGGACTAGAGATATCCTACTGAGCTAACGAGAATACGGTCACAAGGGAAAGGTTGCCAACGGCTTACACACCAGCATCCCGTTGATGTAGTAGCTCGCTCCCTCGTGGGTCTTATCTCCTCGCCCCCTCGCTCCTCCATCCGTCCTTGCTTCTCCATCCGTCCTCGCTCCCTCGCTCCTCTGCCCGTCCGTCCTTGCTTCTCCATCCGTCCTCGCCCCCTCGCTCCTCTGCCCGTCCGTCCTTGCTTCTCCATCCGTCCTCGCTCCCTCGCTCGTCCGTCCTGCTCCATCACCCCTTCTCCCGTCCTCGCTTCCTCTCAGCACATCGGGTTCAGGGAAGCTGCGTGGTCGATGATGCATCTCGGCTCTTCTGTGCTCGCCTGTCAAAAAAAACAATTATCAAAACCTAATCTGCTTTTAGTGCTGTCATATCAAAGTAAGGCCACAGATACAGGTTTAGGAAAAAATATATATATATGTACATTAGGTGTTTAGGTCTTGACTCTTCAAGATTAATATTCAACCATTATTCAAAATTGAAGTTTCTGTCATGCGTTACATTTGGCTAATTTCAATTCCATTTCAGGATCATCCAGTTACCTGTCTCATCGCTGAAGTTACTGCTGCTGCTGCTGCTGTTACTGATGACGACGAGGACAACGACGATGCTGATGATGTTGCTGTCGCTCCTCCGTTGGTGGTGTATCGCCGCTCAAACTCGTGTCCAACAACAACAACCACAGACATGTCCGGCCGGACAACCATACAACCAACATCAACGAAGTAAGCTAATGGATGACCTAAGACTACCACGCCTAACTTTACCCGGCCTAGAAAGCCAATCTAGTTGACCATAACTCTGCTGCCTAACCCACCTAAGCTTGCCCCATGACCCTCCCTGCTCCTGGCTACCCCCCACCCCCACCCCAGCCTGCCCTCCACCCTACCATCACTACACACCAGCGAGGCAACCTGTGGGGAAAAGATTAGGCCATATAAGTATAAAAGATTAGTACATGTTAAGATTTGAAATTAATGCAATTAAAGGATTAATTAGCGCGTTGAGTTTACACAAGGTTGTTCATATCAGAGATGTACATTTGCAACAACGATCATCGCAAATTTATACTCAATAATAGTAGCAAATTAAAAAAAATATTGCATATACCTGTTGCTGACGCTGCTGTGTTGACCCTTCAGTACGATGACGCCTGTATAATTGTATTCCGGCTGCCTCTGACGGATTTATTCAGATCAAGAAGGGTGTCCAACAGAAGGGATTAAAAGCAGCCTCCATCCATCCATTTTGGTGCTGGAGAGGGACACCATGTGGTGGCACTGATGGTACCAAAAGGATGGTGGGCTGCAGGACGGGTAACTTCATGGTTCATACATGCATCTCTCGTAGTGAAGGTGTTAATTCTTGCTTGACATACACTCCTCACTGCTGCTGAACATTGTGCCAGCGAGCGAAGTAGAGCCTGGAAAAAAATGCAGAGTTTAGCTAATTTGTGGAGACGAATATTGAGGCGAAATACGAATATGTCATTTATATTACTGAGATTTACTTAGCCATAGCATTTTCTATTTCTGCCACTGAGCTTGGTGACAGAGGAAGTAAAAGAACGATATTGTGGACCAGATTAATGAGAGAACCGATATAAAAACGACCCAGAAATCAGGGTATTATTGCCAATTATTACAGTCAGGCCCGTCGGGTATTCCAGCCTTTCCTATGACAAACTCCTCAAATTAGAAGAGGGAGGGGGTCTTCTCTATGACATGTCCTTCGCAAATGTCTTAGGTTAGGGGTTAAGTTTGATTACGTAAGGTCAGGTTAGGTTACGTTAGCTTAATTTAATAAAGAAAGAAATAGGCGAGAATTAGCCTCAAAACCATTCGAAATTTGGGTAAATTCTGCCCCTACCGAAAAAAATTAAAAGAAAAACTTATCTCGGTCGATTTCAAGGATTTTATTTCGTATTTTGACTTCAACCCCAAATAGGGGTTAGGTATCACTTGTGGTGGAAATTAAATCATTCGAAACGGGGGTAAATCCTACCCCTAGTGAAAAAAAAAGAAAAAAAAAGAAAATACCCCGACTGTAGTAAACGACAAAAAACCCGAAATCAGTTTTAACCTCTTCACTTCTATGACAATCTTTTTTGTTTGGAGCATGCTGGCTTCAGACGATTTTATTGAACATAGGACTTGTAATTGTGAAGGGGTTAAGGCTGTATCAGACCCTTTTAGGTCAAAAATTCTCTAAGCGAATTTAAATAGGGAGAATAATAGGCAAAATACGCTATATTGAAGGAGTTGATTACATTGTTGAAGGCGCATCAGTGGCAGA
>NC_136975.1:110000-142500 GCF_032717465.1 Coenobita brevimanus
ATCTATCTATAGCCAGACGACTTAATCCCGTAAGAGGTGGCCACAAACAAGTCTCCTCTATACCACCCTGTCCTCCGTCATTATGCATCACTCCCCCTAATTCACACACACTCTCCCTCAGATACATCCCAACTCCATCCTCCACTTATAAGTAATACATTAAAACAACCGTGAATTACTGCCGCACAAGCTGAGCCGTAATCATATCCAACACAAACACGAAGGAGCTTTAAAGAACAGAAAACAATACCTTGATAGCAGAAGACACTAAGACCACAAGTACTGACAGCCTACACCAAGAAACATAACTAATTTCAGTCAGAGACCAAGTGAATATGAAAGGCACACAGTTCATCACTTCAGCTCAAGATCCGTCCCACCCTTGTAACCTCATGTTGCATCATCCTCTCCACAAAGAAACAAAATCGAACAACCGCCCAACACTACACAGATTATCTTTGCAACATATCCCCTCCTCCACCCAACTCTACACTTCCCAGACACATACATAAACACACAAACACCCCAGCCAGCCAAAACTTTCTCTACCAAACACATACATAAACACACACACACCCCAGCCAGACAAAACTTTCTACCAAACAGCATCCTTCATGTGCCACCACCAGCCATACACCCTTCAGACACTACCGAACCCAGAGACACGAGTACACCAACCTTCCCTGCTACAATACTAACACAAAATATAACACACATACAATCCCCTGTGATCATACTGCAAAGTGGCACCCCCACACCACAGCACACCCACTCACTTCCTGCACCACACCACCACAACACAGACAATCCTTCAATATAACACAGGGTTCACATCCAGAGGAGCCTAAGATGTAACAAGAACAACAACAACTCAGGCCAACTTAAAGTGAAACGAGTATAGTTACGAAAGGAAAATTACTGCAAGTTATTTTGTAAGCGCTCCAGGTATACAGAGTTACAAGGCCACAGGGAACGAACTGCATACCGAGGGTTATAATACTGTGGCGGCTTAGGGGGCTTTATACCACCTTTTATTCAGTGATTTATTGTTCAAGCGAGCGAGCGTACAGAGCAAGCGAGCGAGAACACTATATGACATGGTATAATAGGGTGGCAGAGAACAGCGCCAAGACTGTGTTGTCTAGGAAACTATTAAAGCAATAACGGATCTATGGACATCATTAGAAACCTAGTAAAAAAATAATAGGAGTTACTTGAGGGACTTTCTCAAAATTTGCCGCGCCAGTTCTGATCAAATGAAAATAAAAGTACCAAACTGAGCACCAGAACCGAGTTATTCTAGAAGTTAAAAGCTACTGCAGATCTGTTCAGACAGCTGGAAAGCTTATGAAGAAGCAATTGCTACTACTAAAGTTAAATAGACTTAGCTTTTAACACCAAGCAAGATTGGACGGATGTATGGATGGATGGGTGGATGTGGAATCGTGGATGCTTGGACCGATGGTAGAGTTCCTGCTGTTTCGTCCTTCCACCTGCCGACAAAAATCATCAATATCATCATCATCATCATCGTCATCATCATAGCTGTCGTCGTCATAATCATCATCGTCATTATTTACACCGTCATTATCATTACCATTCTCATCATCATCATCATCGTCATCATCATAGCTGTCGTCGTCATAAACATCATCATTATTTACACCGTCATTCTCATTATCATTACCATTCTCATCATCATCAGCATTATCATATTATCATCATCACCTACCTATCTATCTACTGTATTTATCTATATCGGTTTATCTATAGCCAGACGCCTTAATCCCGTAAGGGGTGACCACAAGCAAATCGCCTCCATGATGTACTGTCCTCTACCATTTAGCTCCAGTATCCCACTCATATGTTTCTACTCTTTCCCTCCATCTCATCGTCGGTCTCCCCATCCCCCTCTATCCTTCCAGCTAACTCATGTGCACTCTTCTAGTCATTCTCTTATTCGCCATCCTCTCCACATGGCCAAACCATCTCGAAGTATTTCTCTTAACGCTTTCAGTCTCATCCACATCGGCATCACAACGCTCCTTCATCTGCCCATTTGTCTGTCTGTCTCTCTATGAAACTCCACATGCTCCTCTCAAGTAGCTCATTTCCACCGCTCTCACTCCTGACATGTGTCCTTTCAACAAGATCCAAGCTTCACTTCCATACTTTAAAGTGGGAATCACAGAATGCAGTGCCCTTTTTTTTTTTTAACACTTTCATCTTCAGTTCCCTCTTCCTAATCACTACTTTTTAGAGAACAAGCAACCCTCCTTCCCTGATGTATCATTCCAGTCACTTCATCCTCTAATCTTCCATCCTTATTCATCATATTACATAAATACTTAAATGCACTCACATTCTCCATTTCCTGACTATGCAGCCTCACTGTGCATTCTGTAACCTCATACGTTGAGATGTTAAAGCATCACCACCATCAGCATCAACATCATTATCACCATCAATATCATCACCATCAGCCTGTGACACACCACTGCATGATAAGGATCCTCTCACCTTTCTCCACACTGATCCATTGATTGTTAGCCAGTTCCGTCCTTGCTCGGTAGATCTGCATCATATGATCTCTCCATCTTGTTCTCTGTGCACCTCTTCTTCTCACTCCATCTCTGGCTTGCCATTCAGTTACGCTCGCTGTCCTTCTGTTATCCCTTCTGTGAAAGACGTGACCTGAGGTGTGTGTGTGGAGTTACCTGGAAACAATATCAGAATTACTAGATGGGGGAGCTTCAGGCCCCTTAGGTTAATCTCCTTGGTGTGGTGTGGTGTGGTGTTGTGTGGTGTGGTGGGGGGGTTGTGTGGTGTGGTGGGGGGGTTGTGTGGTGTGGTGTGGGGAGGGTTGTGTGGTGTGGTGTGGGAGGGTGGTTGTGTGTTGTGTTGTGTGGTGTGGTGTGGTGTGGTGTGGTGTGGTGGGGGGGTTGTGTGGTGTGGTATGGTGTGGTGTGGTGTGGTGGGGGGAGTTGTGGTGTGTGGTGTGAGGAGGGTTGTGTGGTGTGGTGTGGTGTGGTGTGGGAGGGTGGTTATGTGTGGTGTGGTGTGGGAGGGTGGTTATGTGTGGTGTGGTGTGGGAGGGTAATTTTGTGTGGTGTGGTGTGGTGTGGGAGGAGGATTTTTTGTGGTTTGGTGTGGTGTGGGAGGGTGGTTCTGTGTGGTGTGGTGTGGTGTGGTGTGGGAGGATGGTTATGTGGTGTGGTGTGGTGTGGGAGGAGGATTTTTTGTGGTGTGGTGTGGTGTGGGAGGGTGAATTTGTGTGGCGTGGGAGTGTGATTTCGTGTCGTGTAGTGTGAGAGACTGGTATGGTGTGGTGTGATACGGTGTGGGAGGGTGGTATGGTATGGTGTGGTGTGAGAGGGTGATGGTGTGTGACAATGTGTGGGGCTTGTAAAACGTAACCTGGCTTCACTATAATTTCTAAAGCCTATATGAGTACAACACCTCTCATCCGTAAATTGTTAGTGAGAAGCAGACGGTCA
The DNA here is from genome assembly GCF_032717465.1 of Coenobita brevimanus. Taxonomy (NCBI): domain Eukaryota; kingdom Metazoa; phylum Arthropoda; class Malacostraca; order Decapoda; family Coenobitidae; genus Coenobita; species Coenobita brevimanus. The sequence goes on from NC_136975.1 coordinate 113,498, forward strand.
GGGACTGTCCTAGAGCTACTGTGATCAAATGTAGAAAATCATGTGTTGTATCCTTAAAATTAAAAAGAATATGATTGCTTAATTCTTCCCTTTATATAAAGACCAAAATATATGTATTACTTCACTCATATTCATCCACTTCCTAACGATACATAAAGAGACGGTGATCAGTGACTTAGGAAACCCTGTTATGTGATCTATGGGATGTAATAAGCTTTTCAGAATATTGCGTAAGTGTCTCGTAACTCTATGGGTAAAAGGTCCTATATTCTTGACCTAAAATTTAACCTTGAAATAAAAGAGTGAATGTGTGGAAATAATTATGCCACGTAACCAACTATGGATTCATCAACCAAGATTTACTCGTACATACAGAAACAAGCATGCACGCAAGCACACACACACACACACACACACACACACACACACACACACACACACACACACATGCCCAGTCACCAAAACGTTTGAGGTTAAACGAAAAGGAAAGGAGGATGTGACTCAGCCAGTGACTTGAAGATCATCGTCGTCGTCGTCATCATCGTCGTTGTCGTCTTCATCTTCGTTGTCGTAATCATCTTCTTCCTCGTCGTCCTAATCATCATCATCATCGTCAGCAGCATGTTATTGTCATCCCAACACTGTAAAAAATGTAGAACAGATGTTATATCAGAGTCATCACCTTTATCATCATATTCATCACTGCCTTCTAATCATATTGTAGAATTTGTACGGGAGTCACATCATCATCATCATCATTGTCATCATCATCATGATCATATTCATCATCGTCATCATGATCATCATCGTCATCATCATCATCATCATCATTGTCATCATCATCATCATAACTGTCATCATCCCAGCTGTTTCATCGAGTATGTAGTTTCATCATAATCATCATCATCACAATAATCCCAGCTTAGTTAATTGGTACAGGAGTTTCAACATCACAGTTATCATCATCATCATCATCATATTCATCCCATTTCTGTTAGTTCGTACAGAGGTTAGATCCTCACCCCAGTAGTAGCTGTATTATAATCATCAGCATCATTATCATCACCATTATCATCAGCCTGTGACACACCACTGCAGGATAAGGACCCCTCTCACCTGTCTCCACTAAGATGCTTTCGCTGGTAGCTTGTTCCGTCCCAGCTCGATGGATCTGCGAGTATCATCTCTATCTTGTTCTCTGTGTGCCTCATCCTCTCACTCCATCTCTGGTCTGCCATTTAGTTACGCTGGCTGTCCATGTGTTACCTGTTCTGTGGAAGACGTGACCTAAGGACTGCGTGTGGACTGACCTGTAAACAAGAGGACAAATATACGTGTGTTGCAGCATCACTACTATATCCTGTTCACTCTAACTTGGCGTAAAATTGCAATCTCTTTCTTAAATTGTGTGTTGTGACAAGGGGTTAACACTAGAATGGTGCTAGTCACGAAGCAGTGGTATGGAAATGATGTAGAGCTGTAAGTTCATTTCTTTCACTGAACTACGAGAAATAAGCTGCAAAAAACGACTATCTCGGCCTTGGTAATATGAAGGAACAACACCACAATATACGTGTGTGTGTGTGTGTGTGTGTGTGTGTGTGTGTGTGTGTGCTCTTCAGAACAAAATAACTTACATACAATATTTTTTTTTTCCATCACACTGTCCCTCTGAAATCTGAATTGCACTTATTAGTTTACATTCAGGTGCCAAACTGTACTGTTGGGTGGACACGGACAAGGGGGCAGGCAAACATAGTCCACCAGTCTGATCGGCACGAGAATCTACAGGACGACACTCACACTGCTATTTCACTGGTGCTGAGACACCAACATTGAGGCGGTACAAGGCAGAGTTGCCGTGAATTGCACACTGGTTGTGACGTCATTATTGCACACGGTCTCGTTTAGTAACCAGGATGACAGAGGATGTATTGTTGGTATAACTACCATAAAATTTGGTATACTGTGAATACTGGAAGAGAGGGTATAATTAATGATGTCAGACCTATTATGATTCAAGTGTAAGGACGTTAAATGATTAAGAGAGTTAATAAGTCAGCAAATGTTGATTAATAACCAGCCAAGAGACAAGTAAGTTTATCCACATCCAAGTTTTCTAGTATATCAACTGTACACGATTTACAACATTGTTTCGTTATTTCTTTAATATTACAAAGTAAGTGTGCACTGCTAATGGCTGGCAAGTGACTTGTAAATATTTTTTTTTTTTTTTTTTTAATGATATCGCTGGTTGGGTAGAGGTAAACTGTTCCACGACGTATTCTTCCTTGTTTTACATGACAGTATTACAGACAAACGCTACATATTCGTTGGTTTAACTGTGAAGGGTCTGAATAACAATACATGCTAGTTCCTCCCAATCAAGACAAAATCCCCCTTATTCCTACAAAATAACTTGAACAATTAGTGTGGAATGACGTCCGCCTGCCCACATCCATGTTCGTCGTTCATTTGTTTTTCCATATTAGCAGACGATTTTCCACAATACGACAGCACTGGACTACAAGGCCTCCTCATCTCCCTCACACTAACATCCCCCTTGTCTCATCAGAATTACGTCTAGTAGCCTTACAGGTATTATTTCTGTGGGCCATGATACTTCCTGGCTGTCAGTGCGATGCTTGTGTCCTAATGTAGTCACCTTAATGGCTAAAAACAGCAAATATCCAACACTTACCTCAGGGGAATGATGCAACACCAACATACACACACCCTCGTCCTTCCACTGTCATACGGCCACTAGCAAAAGCAACCAAGTAGCGACGCCTACCAAGACGAGAAACTTGTCAAGCTACTTTCACAACCACTAGATGGTACCAGGGCCCTTTCATGGTGGGGGCAACTCTGGCATTCTATTCCAGGTACTGCTTGGCGATACCATTCAGCTGAGAGTGAGTCATACTACAATGAGAGTGTTAATGCTGTCTCAATCGGTAGAGAGGTGGCCTGCGGTCCTACCGGACCCAAGTTCAAATCCCGGCTGGGGCAGGGAACAGTTTAAGGATTTGAATTGCATGAAATCAGGCTTTACTGATCTACCAGAAGACCCGCCGACATGTCGTAAAAATACCCCCGCTAATACCAATACACCAGTCCTGTATGAGACAGCCCTAGCATGTATCCAATATGGACGGTGGGTGTTAGCGCCGAAGTGGTGACATGTAGAGGTGTATGGTATGTAGGAGGACTGCTGGGCCTTGATAGCAGGCTGTGAAGCCTATGACCAGAGTCGAACACATAAAAAAAAAAAAAAAAAAAAAAAGCCCTATCCAAAAAAATAAATTGCAAAGAAGGTCTGTGTGTTACCATGGCAACCTCCCGACACCACCACAGTTACATAAATACATTTCCCCACCAGCAAGTTCCATTAGAGAGAGAGAGAGAGAGAGAGAGAGAGAGAGAAAGTGTGTGTGTGTGTGTGTGTGTGTGTGTGTGTAAATATGTGCCTGTAAGTGCATCTGTGTCTCACCACAATGCATCGCTAGACACCCACTCCACCCCACCACCAAACACTTTCATCACATGTCATTTCTTGCCACAGAAAACATTAATATTCACTGATCGTTTTTACAAATTAGGTCTGAGTATGTTCTACCAAATTGTGATGAACAAACGGCAATATTGGCATTAAATATGAGTACTGAGATGTTTTATATAAAGTGCGAGACTCAGTGGGCAATACTTATGGTGTTAGCTTGGCTGGTGCAGGGCATCTGTGTTACCATGGCAACCCCCCCACCTCACCACACCATCGCAGACATACACACATTTCCCTGCCACTAAGCTCCATAACAGAATACGTGTGTGTGTGTGTGTGTGTGTGTGTGAATGAATGTGTTGTGTGTAGGTGGGGTGGGGGAGGTGTATGATTTGATGTGGTTGCAGTGTGTGTGTGTGTGTGTGTGTGTGTGTGTGTGTTAGAGAAAATGTGGCTAAATATGGTTGATCCTCTTGTTTTAAGGTGTGTAATTCAGCCCTAATTGAAAAAAAAAATCCAATTCCCCCCCCCCTGTCATTGCTCTTCTCCCGACTTCCTCCTCTTTCCACTTCTCTTTTCCTCCTCCATCCCTCTCTCGTACCCCGTCCGGTCCTAGGTCATTCCCTTCTCTGCCCTCCACATCAATCAACCTTCCCGCTGGCAAACATCGTTCACCCACCCCCGCGGTAGAGAAGCGACTGTCTGTCATCGCATCGCAGCACCTTACAATGTCACCTCCATCACATTGCCTGCCTGTCATCGCCGCGCGAGGCACTAAACATACACATACCCTATAAAAATACAAACGTTGGGGCCTACAGCTTTTATTTGGATCAGAAATAGACAAGATTTTATTCAGGATTATTGTAGAGACTAAATTCTTATGGAAGAGGTGTTGCTATTAACGTAGCAAATACACAAACCTCCTTCCTAATATAAATTCTACAACCAGTCAGCGTCTTCACTGTACTAAGATTTTGTGCGTTGTCGATCCCATTTATATGTATAAAATGTTTTAAATGTAAATTAGTCTGAAGACATTATGTCGCAAAGCTGCAACAGTAACATGCAAGAGTTCCACAGAAAAATAAATCTGTGCTATTATTTCTTCAACGAGAAAGGCAGTTACGTATCTCTTATAGCATATAAAATATAGCAAATAATTAATGTCCGCAATACGTCAAGGGTTTTGTGCAATATCACACTATTAAGTCTGAAAAAATTGCCTAAAAAATCAACTCGGCTTAAACCGCCCATGTTAGCGAGCCCGAGAAGTTACCCGACATTTCTAGTAATATAATTATTTTGGAATTATTTCGGTGCTATTCATATGTACTGAGAGAGGAGTTCATTCCAGTTTTTCTATACCATAATGCTCAACCACGCAGGTATACTTTTTTTTGCCCATAATTTCAAATACACTGGCTTTTCGTGAATCAACATGCATGCAAATATGACCATATGGCAATACGAATTGGCGGCCGGTCCATTCAAAACACGTTATCAAAGTTCATTATTTTAACAAATTTCCGCTTGATTACCGTACGTTAATGCTTCTACAGTGTGCAGTAATGTGGTAAGACATATATAAACGCTTCTGAGGTGAGTTAAATGTGAGTTTGAAATGATTTAGGCTACAATTAAAGAGACTTGTCATTCAAGTTTTCTCACCCTTTGTTTACGGTATGTTCATTCATAATTGTTTTTAAATTTACCCGTTACGGCATTGTTTACGTTGCAGACCTTTAAATTCATTCATTCTAGAGTTTGTACTTCATTCAAGAAAAAAGAAATGCGAAAGAGGAAAGAAATGGAAGTAAAAGAAATATAAGAATGAAAGACGAAAGGAGAAAGAGAAGAAATGAGATTGACAAAAAGAAGAAACAAGAAAATAAAAGAAAAGAGAAGGAAGAAACAGAAGAAAGACGAAAATAGAAAAAGAAAGAAGATGAAGGAGGAAGAAAAGGAAATGAAGAGGAGGAGGAGGAGGAGGAGGAGGAGGAGGAGGAGGAGGAGGAGTAGGAAGACATGGAGTAGAAAGATGAAAGAAGGAGGAATGAGGAAGAAGAGGAAGAGGTATAGGAAGAGGAGGAAGTAGAGGAAGAAGATGAAGAATGGGAAGAGGAAGGAGGGAAGAGGAGGAGGAGAAGGAAAAAAGAACAAGAGAGGAAGAAGAGGGGAAAAAGGAAGAGGAAGAAAAGGGGAAGAGGAAGAGGAGGAGGAGGAAGATGAAGAAGAGAAGGATGAGGAAGAAGAGGAGGAAAGGGAAGAGGAACAAAAAGAGGAAGAGAAAGAACAAGATGAAGAGTGAGAAGAGGAAAGGGAGGTACAGGAACAGGAAGAGGGAAAAAGGGATGAGGAAGAAAAGAGGAAAAGGAAGAGAAAGAAGAGGATGTGGAAGAGGAACAGGAAGAAAAAGAAGAGGATATGGAAGAGGAACAGGAAGAAAAAGAACAGGAAGAGAAAGGCAACGAAGAGGAAGAAGAGAAAAATGGAAACGAGGAAGAAGAAGAGGAAATGGAAGAGTAAGAAGAGGATATGGAAGAGGAAGAAGAGGAAGAGGAATAAGAGGAACAAATATGAGGAAGAGGAAAAAGACGAGGAAGAGGAAGACGAGGAAGAGGCAAAGGAAGAGGGTGAAGAGGAAGGGGAAGAAAAGAAGAGGAGGAAGAGGAAGAACAAGTATAGGAAGAGGAAGATGAGGAAGAATATGAGGAAGGAGAAAGAAAAAGAAGAGGAAGAAGAGGAGGAAAGGTAAGAGGAAAAGGAGGAAGAAGAGGAGAAAAGCGAAAAAGAAGAAGAGGAAGAAGAGGGGAAGGGAGGAGGAGGAGGGAAGGAGGAAGTGGGGGAGGGAGAGGGGAAGAAGACCCCCAGGAATTTCCCAGGCTAAATAATATCGTGTGGAGGTAACGTAGAGAAAAAATAAGTCGCCGAAATAAAGGTGTAAATGGATACTCTCCCCCCCCTTCCTCCTCCACGATGTTTTTTTCTCTCTCTCGCTGAATAATATCGCCTGCCGCTACCAAGACTACCTTAAATCCTTCATCCCCATGACGATTTTGAGAGAGAGAGAGAGAGAGAGAGAGAGGAAACGTATGTGAGAGAGAGAGAGAGAGAGAGAGAGGAAACGTACGTGAGAGAGAGAGAGAGAGAGAGAGAGAGAGAGAGAGAAACGTCCGTGTGAGAGAGAGAGAGAGAGAGGAAACGTCCGTGTGAGAGAGAGAGAGAGAGAGAGAGGAAACGTACGCGTGTGTGTGAGAGATACACAAGTTACCGTGCCCAGTTACATGGATACACTGACACACAAACGCTGATGTCTTTTCTTAGATAACCCAGCCTTACACTTAAACTTGCTTTCTAATTAAACAAGCCTAAGAAAGGGAAAGCAATGATGATAAAGACAGGAAAAAGGAGACGACAGGAGAGACAGAAAGAAGACAGGGGAAGATGAGGGAAAGACAAGGAGAAAAGGAAAAGGAAGGGGAGACAGGACAGCAAGAGAGGAAGAAGATAGGACAAAAAGAAAGAGGGACGGACAACGAGGGAAAGAAAGAGGGAGAGAAGGGAAGAAGAGAAAAAAGAAGAAAAAGGGCCGACAGAGGACAAGAAGCGAGGAAGAGGAAAGGACTAAAAGCAGAAAGAAAGAGGGAAGGAAAAGAGGGAAGGAAAGGGAGAGGGAGAGAAAAGAAGAGAAAAAAGATGATAAAAAGAAAGGGAGAGAGAGGACAAAAAGAGAGGAAAAAGAAAGGACTAAAAGAAGAAAGAGGGAAAGACGAGAAAAAAAGGAAGAAGGAGAGACAGAAGAGAAAGAAAGTGGAGACAAACGAAAAGAAGAGAGGAAGAAGAAAGGACTAAAGAAAGAGGGAAAGACAACGAGGGAAAGAAAGAGAGAGGGAGAGAGCAGACGAGAGAAATATCAAGGAGATAGGACAAAAGAAGAGAGGAAGAGAGAGAAGCAAATAGGAAGAGAAAGAAAGAGGAAGAAGAGGGGAGAGGAAGGAAGGGGAGAAGAAGCAGATGAAAGGTGAAGGAAGAGAGAGACAATAATGATGAGAGACGAAGTAAGAGACTGAGAAAGAGATGAAGAGGATGAAAGATGAAGGGATGAGGATAAAACAGAGGAAGGGAATTAAGGGTAGCCTACTGTATATGGCAAGAGACACAGTGAAGGAAAGAAGAGGATGAAGGATGAAGGAAGAGTTGAGGATGAAGGAGAATAAGAAGATGGAAGATGAAAGAAAAAGTTATGAGAGGAGGAAAAGGAGAGTAGTTGGCGATATATTGGTTAGTCTCTCTCTCTTTCGTACCCTTTCCGCACCTAGGTCATTCACTCATTCTCTTCTCACATCTTGGTTTTTAAATGTCAATCGAACTACAGCCATCCCATCCAGCGGCAGAGTTGCCAATTTAGCGGTTTTCCCCCTTAATTTCCTTTGGCAACGCTGTCATCGCCGCGAGAGGGCAGCACTTACAATGTCAACGTGTCCTACTCTAAAGAAGTCCTTTCATCTCTCCGCCTTTCTTTTCTCCCTCACTCCCTCCACCTTACCAAAGCCTTCATTGCTCCTCCATTCCTTGCTTTCTTCAGTCATTTCCCAAGAGAGAGAGAGATAAAAGCACATGAAACAATCGTCTGATGCTACGCAAGTTCCTATCGCGACCCTATTTTGCCCCCCATTCCTTCCTTCAATCTCTCACAAGCCTCCCTCTCACCTCCAGTCCTCCTCCATCTCCGAAGTCTCATCAGGAGGGAGAGGGAGGAGGATAAATGAAGGAGCCGCCATATCTGGCCTGAGATACGGCCTGGCTGGAGAACATAAGAAACATAAGAAGAGGATAACTGCAGTAGGCCGGTTGGCCCATGCTAGGCAGCTCCTAGAAGGGTAACTGAACTACTAGAATGAGATAAGGATAGCAAAGAAGAATGAGAAAGCCCACTTGAATCGCGATGGAAGAAAGGGATTCTCTCTCTCTCAATACTCTACCTATATTTTCCTTTCCTTGTGAGATGAGACTATTTTTTAATAAATATCTGCTGCATTTTTTTCTTTCTTTTTCCCCACCCATCTCTTAACCTCCCATCTTTCCTAATATTTTCCTTCTCATGAGAATTCTTCTGTTCCTTCTCTGCCTCCTCCCTGTCTCATTTTCCTTTCCGGTTAACTTTTTGTATTCATTTTTTGCCCCATCTCTCCTTCCTTTTCTTCTCCTCTGTAAGACTTCCTTTCCTGCCCCTTCTCCCATCTTTCCTTTCTTTGCTTTCCCCTTTTTTTCATTAATGCCTTCTTTTTCTGCCCCTTTTCCTCCTATCTTTCCTTTCTTCACTTTTCTCATTTTTTTTTTCATTAATGCATTCCTTTTCTGCCCCTTCTGCCATCTCTTAATCTCCTCCTTTTCACCAGTCTCCTTCCCTCCTCTTACCTGTACTGGGATATTCTCTACTGGTTCTACATCATATTTTGGCAGCTCATGACATCTTTTTTATATGGTGTTTGCAATACCTTAAAGCTTCTTTGGTTATACAGTACTTTTCAAGGAGTGCTCAATTCTCTTGCTGTATGGGGCTACTCTTGGAGCAGTATTATTATATTCATTAGGCAACTTACCTCACTCCAGTTACCTCCACATTCACTTACCTCAGACCTGTGCTAGTTCCTTTATATTATTTTGCACTACTGTATTTCCAACCTCCCGTCACCCACCAAAGAAATACCATCACTATATTACTGTACAGTAGACCAGTTGGCCCATGCTAGTCAGCTCCTACACAAGTGTGACTAAGTAAAAAAATAAGTCATATTCCCACTGGTTGGGGAGACACCCAAGCACCATTCCTTACCAGTTTATTTCTGCATATATCAACGTTCCCCTGTTTATGGTCACAAACTGCCACCATTCATATATCAGTACGAGAAAGAAAAAGAGTTGTGTAAGGTCAACAAAACCCATCACTGGGCCTCAGGTGCTGGACTGCCTCCTGTGCTAAACACCACTGCCCACTACTAACAAAGACTGTCTCATTTACCTGAACTATTATCCCTTCCCTGCTTTCTTGTCTACAGACACATATTTTAAAGCGCTCCGCAGACCGCCATCCTCCTTTCAGGGGATGCTGACCACCAGTCCCCTGAGTTCATATCTAGCTGAATGAAGTGAAAACAATATATGAAGTTACTGAAGGATGTAATCACACAATTCAAATGATGCCATCCTTCTTCTGAAGGAATTCCCAAACTGAGGTGAGCCGTGGTACTGTACACATGGCTTGTATTCCCATCAATTAATCAAGCTCTCTAGCCCTTAGCCATTTATTTTTGGATACAGTTGGGTAATAGGATTTTGTACATTTCTTAGGAAGAGTATGGTGACAGTATTATTCATTCATTCATCATCCAATACTACGTCGCCCCATGAGTATTAGAATGATTGAAATAATATACAAAAGGACAGATCCTCACCCTGCCCTATGGTGGGAAAGGAGGTCCGGATGATGATGATGATGATGATGATGATGATGACAAAAGGACAGCAAGGGTTAATAAGCAAAATAAATTACTTGGGAAAAAGTGTTAGGGAGCTGCCTTAACTGATGAGAGTACAGGCCATGATTTAAAAAACTGGCTAAGCACTGAGTCAAGAGATGAACATAGCTGAGGAAAACTGAAGATGGTTGGCAAACAAAAACACAGACTGGCAGAACAAAGCACATAAAGAACATAACAGAAGAAGGAGGCAGAAAAAGCACATAAACACAGGATATGGCACTGACAGAACGCAGCACATAAAGAACATGAAAGTGTAGCTACAAAAACCTGGAAGAACAAAGAACGTAACTATGAACATGCAAGTAGAAAAGGTTGGCACAACAACGAACATGCAAATTTAACTGCAAAAGCTTGACAAAATAAAACATAATCAAAAACATGAAAGGATAACTGCAAGAAACTGGAAAACAAGATGCATATGAAGGGAAGACTTAAGGTTGGTTAGTTCATGCTAGGCTGCTCATGTAAGTGATTAATCTATAAGCGTAAGATGTAAATAGCAAAGAAAACTATCACATGAGTGGATGGTGCAACCCACAACAGGCCACATTATAAGCTGTATGACAGGCACTGTAGCTCCTTTTTGTTAGTGATTTATCTTCCTTTTTCCAACTCAGTATTCTCCTGCATCAGTCTTCATTATTAGTGGCATAGAGGGGAAGACAGAGGGGGAGACCGAGGATGAGATGGAGAGGTATATGAGAGAGGAGAGTGTGAGCTGGAAGCAGGGCAGTGAAATGGCGGGGGGCCAGGGAGATATGGAAGTGATTTGTTTGTGACCATATGGGATTAAGGCATCTGGCAAATAGATGGATAGATAGATAAATAGATAGATGGATTAGTTGCATACAAATGGATGCTGAGATGCAATGAGGATGAATCACAGAGATGTATTAAGTCTGCAAAAGCCACTCTTCAGATGGAATTAAAAACAGTTCAGTGGGGGTTAAAAAATACACATTCCGATGTTTATTTATGCCTTGACGGCATACCTTCAGGGTGGGAAATTCGCCTCTTGATATCTTAGGTGTGAGGTGCTTCATCTGCCACTGTCAGGCTGCATCAGATGGCACGGGTCTTCTTGGGCCACAGATCCAGGGGCCTGAACTTCTGTAGGTGGTAAATTCTGAGTTAATATTACATAGTTTTCAGCCAATGGAACAGGGTTATTCCTACAACATAGATAGTCATTGGCCTCTGGTTGCTTCCTCCTCACACACACACACACACACACACACACACACACAAAGGAGCAATACATGGCAAATGGAATTCAATGTGGACAAGTGTCATGTAATTAAGTTTGGTAAAAGTGAGAAAAGCCCAGATTGGGATTATAAGTTAGGAAATAAAACCCTACACATATAACAAAGAGAGAGGGACCTAGGTGTGATTATCAATAACAGACTATCTTCGGCTGACCACATCAGCGAGAAGGTACGGAACATGTATACACTGCTTGCAAATATGAGAATAGCGTTCACATACATAAATGAAGACATGCTAAGAAAGACAATAACATCATTCATCAGACGAACCCTGGAGTATGCATCAGTAGTCTGGAGTCCTCATCTCAAAAAACACATAAACAAGATTGAAAAAGCTCAAAAGGGCCACTACAAGATGGGTACCAAGCTTAAGGGATCTAAGCTACGAAGAAAGACTAAATAAACTGAATCTACCAACGCTACAGGAGAGAAGGAAAAGAGGCACGCTTCCATTCACTCATCATTCCAGCCCCCAGAATCCTGGCTCTATCAGATACATCAAAAGTATTCACCACGTTCCGTAGCTTCACATAAACGTATCCAATAGAGCGGTAGTTGGTAAATATTAAATTCCAGACAACTACGGCAATGGCAGATTTAAAAAACTTTAAAAAAAAAACACTACTCTTTCTCAGAAATACGATACTAATGTAGATATGGACACCAACTCCACTGAACTCATTAGTGAATTGATTGTGTGTAAGGGACTGCTGGACAGAAAAAAAATTTATGCAAATGCAAACAGCCAGTCAAAAATATTCTTTCATGTGTGTGATATTTTTGTTAATGAGCATTTCAGTGATGAGTGGTCTCTGCTCTTGGCAAATCTCATAAGTTTACCAAGACATGTAGAATAGCCACGATGGTTATGTTACAATTTTAGACCCACGACTGGGTTAGGCTGGCCAGCTAGGTAGCAGAAGACACTCTGAAAGTCCCTCATTAGCACAACAGCAAGAAAATGGGTAACCAAATTAAGATTTTACTTGTGTATTAGTTATACAAATACATGCTATTGCCATTACATATATATAAATAAAGAAAGAAGTGCATGTTAGAAAATAATATACAGTATATTGATCACTGTAATGGGTAATTCACCATACAGCTCATTCTATTAAACAGAATATGCTGTCTGACTTAAGGTTTTACAGTGGAAAATTTTCATGAAATACATAAAACATTACGAGAGTGGAACCAGTTAATGAATATGTGAGACTGTCTCGCTGGAAGTGGCTGGGGCACATATACAGAAAAGAAAGTAGTTTAATACAGGATATGCCACAGTGGACTGCTAGAGGAAGAAGAGGCAGAGGTAGGCCGAGGGAAAGCTGGTTGAGGACAATGAAAAACGAAGCAGGAGAGGAGTGTTGGTGGGACCTGAAGGAGATGGCAAGAGACAAATATTGGTAGGGAGAGTTCATTGAGGCCCTATGCATCCCGTGGGGTGCCACAGGAAATGATTGATTGATTGATTGATTGACATAAAACATCTCTCTGCAGCTGCTGCCTCTGGCCTTTAAGTAAACAGTATATTTAAGTGAAGTAAATATGGAGGCTAAGGGACTGACAAGAGAGCAAGCTGGCTGGATGAATTTTGTGTGGAGAAGCACATGACCAGGGATCTAACACCCTTTGTTAAAGTGACAGCGTTCAGACTGGTTCTATTGGATAAGTATGCTTGAAGCTACAGAACGTGGTGAATTTTTTTTGGCCTATCAGATGGAGCCAGGATTCTGTGGGCTTGAATGGTGAGTGAATGGAAGTGTACCCCATTGAACTGGGCAAACTTTTGCTGTCTGGACACTGCTACTCCTCACCCCACCCTAGGGTGCGAAAGGAAGTCTGGATGATGATGATGATGATGATGAAATATGGAAGAATAAAGAAGGTAATAACTTATTCCATTATTTAACATGTGAAAGTATTAAAATACTAAATCAAAAAATATATATAATAAAACAGGTATTGATGCTGAAGAATTAAAATGTGATGAACAGAAATAAATGCTGCCTCACAATGGGAATGACCTCAGTTGTAGATGTTATACAACTCATGAAACAAGTCTTCACATGTCAGAGTACTGAATGGTGGATAAATAAATGTGAAGGCCAATAACACATGCACCTAACTGATTTTTATTCCTACTTGACCATTTCCTTACTTTAATTCAGGATGTTACTCACATGCCTGTGATAGACAACAGGGATGGCATGATGAATTGTTTTTTTTTTTTTTTTAATGCAAGGAAGAAGGAACCAAAGGCTAGGAGCCCGCAAACAATTCCTTCCAAGAAAAAAAACAAAAACAATACAGAAGTGAACCAAATTCAAGATCTGTTCATTTCAAGATGCCTGGACACACTGCGTTTGAAAGACTGGAGATCATAGGAAGTAGGAAATACAGACAGAGGGAGACAGTTCCAGAGTTGACCCGTTGCATAAATAAAGGACTGGGAGTAACGGTTAACTCTTGCATAAGAGAGTGAATTTCCCTATACACAAAACTGGATGTGACAGGAAGCATTAAGACAAACACATTGAGGTGGTTTGGCCATGTGGAGAGGATGGAGAGTGAGAGACTGACGAGGAGAATGTACAGTCGGCGCAATGGAAGTCTGGACCCTCTAATTCACACCATATATTTGGTAGGGTCCAATGAATATTGTAGGAATATTCCTGTAGTCGGTGGATTTTTTTCTGGTGGCTTCTATCAACTTTACGGCTTGCCACTACATGCTGTGAATTTATGAGCTCAGTGCCTGCCTGACTTTGGATGGGAGAGCACGTTAGATTTTCTTGTCCTGCCTGGCCCTTGTTAATTTCAAAGCTCTCGTTTTCACACCCTCCTTTGCCTTAGTGAATCATTGGAGATGGGTCCCAAGCCACTAACTGATGTAGAAAAAGCCCGAATTTTAACTATGAGAGAGGAAAATGTAAAAATTAAGGAGAGGCTTCAGTGCAGCAGTACGGCTGGGGATCTTGAAGTCTTTCTGAAGTCGATGCTGTATGGTACTGTCAGACACATCTTTCAGCAATTCTGGGTACATATCAGTTGTCTAGCAGTCAAACGTGGGTCTTTTATCACAGCTTGCTTCAGTAACATGTCTGTAGTTGGTGATGTCTTCTTTTAGGTCCCAGCCTGTCTTTACGTTGGGGAATTGTGTTTTTTGGCAGGTGGCGAGCAGCAGCGAGGAGTGCCATAACGGTAGATTTTCCTCACCCAGTTCGAATACAAATATTATTAATTTTTACATTTTCCTCTCTCATAGTTAAAATTCAGGCTTTTTCTACATCAGTTAGTGGCTTGGGACCCATCTCCAATGATTCACTAAGGCAAAGGAGGGTATGAAAACGAGAGCTTTGAAATTAACAAAGGCCAGGCAGGACAAGAAAATCTGACGTGCTTTCCCATCCAAAGTAAGGCAGGCACTGAGCTCATAAATTTACAGCATGTCCTGGTAAGCCTGTAAAGTTGATAGAAGCCACCAGAAAAAAATCCACTGACTACAGGAATTTTCCTACAATATTTCTTGGACCCTACCAAATATATGGTGCGAATTAGAGGGTCCAGACTTCCATTGTGCCGACTGTATATGAGTGAGGTGGAGGGGGGGAGAGGGAGGGGGAGGCCAAGGATGAGATGGAGTGATGGAGTGGAGAGGTATATAAGAGAGGGGTGTGTGAGCTGGAAGCAGGGCAATGAAATGGTGGGGGACAGGGCGACATGGAGGCGATTTGTTCGTGGCCACCCCTTACAGGATTAAGGCATCTGGCAATAGATAGATCAACAGACAAAACTTCCTTTGGAGGATTTGTGGAATGTACAAAGCAGTTTGCCACATTTACATAAACAAATATGCTGCAAATACACCAGTAATCATAACACCAACAGACAAAAACTACAGGATGCATCTGTTAAACTACAGCCATAAGACTGTGCAAACATGACAATGAAAAACTACATCTTAAAACTCTTACCTTCTCCAGTCATGTTTTCTGATGAGTCTAGCTGATGACCATTAGGTCTGTCTGGTGGATAATTCTGCTATGTATTCTCAGGTGCTGTTACCTGTGAGGTGGAGAAAGTAAAAGCATAATGAGATTCATAATGTATCATATTGTTTATAAAGGTTCCAACATGCTTGCATGAATCAGCCTTGGTCACCTAATGGCAATTCTCCATGCTGCTTGATCTCTGGCAGCCTTTCTGTGCAGTTCCTTATCCCTGAAGTCACACTATGACTCATCCCAGGTCTTTTTCAGTGTGCCTCTTGCAACCCTACCCTCAACGTTCACATTTCTTACTTTTCACACCAAATTGTCATTCTCCATCTCCTCCAAATGTCCTTACCATCTCAGTCTACCCCTGCTCATCACAACACCAATACACTCTCGTCCCATCCTTCCTCTCAATTCTTTAGTTGTAAACCTAGTCCCCCCATGCCTTGCATTCAAGGATGCACTACTTATCCATCTAATCATTGTCAATTCTATATGTTTGAGCCAACAAGTACAGCATCCTTTTCCTTTACTGTCCAGGCCTCACTACCATACATCAATACATTCCTAACATATGCCACATAAAAAGATTCCTTAGCAAGGAGGGAGAGTTCCCTCAATGTCAGGAGAGGCAACAGCTCCCTGAACTTCTTCCAACCACTCTTCACTCTAGCCAGAGAACTAGCTCCTGTCCTATCTGCAGCACATAACATGTCTCCCAAATAATAATAATAATACATTCATCCATCCATCATCCAATCCTACATTGCCCCATGAGGAGTGTAGGAGCCCGGGGCTAGGTAAGTTGGTCCTGACATTTAAGATGACAGTGACCAGCCTCACTCATCCTTGAGTGGCATTACATGAGCAATAACCCCAACCATTCCTTGGATATAAACCCTCACTGGCTCAATCTGATTGGAGCACTGCAATTACCCACTGAACCACCAGGTGCCATAATTTGGTTATATGGTTACCACCCAGCATAGTAAATGGTTTCCTGGTGTGCACGAAACTATTTGGCTTGACACTCAATGTAGTCACCCACAGGCAGAAGGAACAGGAAGGAATGAAGGAAAGAATGACAGAAGAGGGAGTGTACAGTATTACACATTATTTACATTTAGAAAAGGCATTCAGGAGAAATACACCAGATTACACTACTACTACTACCACCACCATATACCTTAACTTGCCCAACACTGTCTTCAGTCAGCCATTTCATACATAGTTCAGAGGCAGAACAAGACAATGCTACAGCTAATTATCCTTTCCACAGCACTTCTTTGCGATGAGCATCATATTCTAGTGTTCATCTATTGTTCAAACTCAATATTCAAGATGCTGAGAATTTTTAAACCAAAAAGAAGACCATACCACCATTTTAATAGGCTTTTGTTACAGCTCAGTTTTCAAGACTGGAAGTTGTCATTTTTACATCAAATTAAAGTGAAATGAGTACAGTATAGTATATTATAATATTTATCCTTACAAGATCGTTTTCAAGATGAGGGACAGTTTATGCCAAGTTCAAGAAAAGAGTATGGCTGCTTGGTTTGATAACTAGGCCTAAATTTGTCCTTGCGCAGATTATTTGTAGCATTTCATTTTTTTTCATTCATCATCCTACATTGCCCCAGGAGGAATGAAAAAGAAAAATGAAATGCTACAAATAAACTGCAAAAAGACAAATTTAGGCCTCCCTATCAAACCAAGCAGCCATATTCCTTTCTTGCACAAAGGCAAAAAGACTATGACAAATCTAAATCTCATCCATAACACTTCAGGACTAACATCATAGTCTAGAGTTACTCTTGTTACAGCTCAGGAATATGGATGGAAAGAGAATTTTAGGCCAGGTTAGAGTAAACCTGTATACTGCCATTTACAGTAGACTGCTTCATCATGGTCAAAGGCTCAGCAAACATTTTAGCCCCTTGATGCCAGGATTCCAGGGGCCTGAATGGTGAGAATGGCAGTGTGACTCATTCAACTGGGCAAACACTGGTTAGTATCTCATTCCATCAAGTTTTCTTCATTCTCTCTCTACCCTACCTTGGGGTGGGAAAGGTATGGATGATCCCAGTAACACATTAGCCACACATTCTTGCTCCCATAGCCAATCTTCTGACAATTGGTCATTCCCAAGACTATCACAAAGATGTGGTTGCATGGACATTGACTAGCCTTAGCTAGGAGTTAGGTGTGAGTCCATTGTTACTATACTCGTTTTACTCTAACTTGACCTAAAATTTGCCAACTGTCCATCTTAAATGCTAAATTGTAATACTGTACTAGACAAATAGCAGAATATAAGGCTGGTCATGAAGTGCTATGGGATGACTGCAGAACCATACCACCGTCTTTCTACCAATGAGCTGTGTGAAATAAGCCACAAAAGAATGAAAATATGGGCTTAGTTATTGTAACAGACCTATGGTCAAAATAACCCTCCCAATCTGACTACACTTGGCCATCAACTAACTGAATAGGGGCTAGGGATTTTTACAAAGTTGTTGCATGGAATCTTGAGCCTTAGTTATGATTCTCCTTGGTTACCAAACAAAATTACCATCCTAATCTGACCACTTGGTAATCAACTAACAAGCAAGGGGGTGGGGGAATTTACCATGTTGCTGCATGGAATTTAACAAGTCTTAAGTAAGGAATGTCTCCTTGATTACCAGTCAAAATTACCCACCCAGTCTTACTACACCAGGCCATAAATAAACTGACATGGGGCACGGGATTGTTGTTAGATGAGGCTTTCTATGCCAAAAGATTTTTAGAATTTAATTTGTATCATCGTATCAAAGGCACCAACATCCTTGCATGCATTGGCCGTGGCCACCTAATGGCGGCTCTCCACGCTGCTTGATGGGTTTCAAGTCACGCCGGCCCCTAGTTTTGCTGGCCCTGGCCACTCTGGCCTCCCACCCTAGTCACACCGGCCCCCCTTTCCTGACAGAAATCCAGTCATTACAGCTGTTATTATTACTCATTTTTAGCTAACCTAATTATTATTATTATTAGCTAAGGGTCGGAGTGACTAGGACGGGAAGAGCTATGGGCCGGAGTGAGTCATTTCCGCTTGATCCACCATTACATCTCATATGCAGCCACTTATCACAAACACTGACCAAGATGAAGTTATTTCCCACACCCCTGCAGCAAACTACACCTGGCCACACTTCCTCTGCTTTGACAGTATTGCCACCTGCCCTAGATATCATCACTTTTGTTGGTGAAAGTCTGCTGTATGTATATCTAACCCCTCTAGAAAAGCCTCTTAAGCTATATAAAGCCATATGGAAGTAGCATGACCAAAAAAATAATAGATATGGTTACGGCATACTGACCAAAGTTGTATCCAGCTAAATGTCCTCTCCAGCAATAGTGTTATGATGGTTGTGGTTGCTCTAGTAGTGGCTATGATAGTTCTGGTAGCTGTGGTGGTGGTAGTCCTGTACAGCTAAATGCCTTGATGCCGGAAAGGTGCCCACAAATTACTTCACCTCCATGTCATGCAGTTTTTTGCCATCATGCTGTCCTTCCCCCCAAACTCACACCCCTGAAAAAGAACATTCATATAAGCCATGACACTAAAAACTCCAGGAAAAATATCAATGGGTAAGCTTTAGAAATACTCAGGAATGTTTGCAAGACACGCTAAAGTCAATATTATCAGCATAAAAACAATTAATGGGAAGAAAAAAGAAAAAATCATATAACAAAATGTAAACATCCTTCACCAGTCACAGCTCCAGCCAGACTGACCAAAGCTGGCAGATTCCACCAACCTCTACATTCTTTCCCTCTACTTGTTCCCTTCCCCCTCCATCCCCCCACTAGTTCCCACCCCCTCCATCCCTCCCTTCATGTCCATTCCTCCTCCTTCCTGCCTCTCCTCCACCCTATCTCTCTCTCATTTCTTCCTTTCCCCTCCTTGTCTTTCCACCTCTAGTCATCCTTCTTCCCTCTACCTCTTCCTCTTACTGAAAAGCAGCTTCTTCCATCCCCCTCTCTCCCCCTTCATCCCCCCCTCCTTCCTTCACTCTTATGTCCTCCTTCTCCTATACTCCCTCTCCCTCCTGCTCCCTCCCCTGCAACATACAACAAGGGGGGGATTAGAAGCAATAGGAAAAAAAGGGTGTATTACAAGACAGTAGTAGCTACTACTGCCGGTTCAGTCAGAGGTACATTTTTTCATTTACTTTATCAAAAAAAACTGCCTCCTGAAAATAAAATCACTTTAATCCTACTGGGGCTCCATAAGGCAGAACCTGGATGAAAAATGAATCCCAGCAGCAAACGTTAAGTTTTATAGGTTGAGTTGATGAAAAAATCCAAGTGAAATGTGCCAATGATACACTTTCAATACAGGTGTCATTAGGCTGATGTCAACAGTTTCTCTGACTGCCAACAGGTTTTAATGTTATTTTGGGGCATCCTTAAGATATCTGAATAGACGGCTTGCTGTCCTACCAAAATTCCCACGGAACATTACAGTATTTTACTGAACTTACTACATGACTAAAGGACTCATTCCTACCTCACATCTATGGCAAGCTGCAAAACGATGAAAATCTGGGCCAAGTTAAAGTCTATCTATCTATCTATCTATTGCCAGACGCCTCAATCCCGTTTGGGGTGGCCACAAACAAATCGCCTCCAAGTCGCCCTGTCCCCCGCCATTTCACTCCCCTGCTCCCAACTCACACCCCCCTCTCTCATATACCTCTCCATCCCATCTCTCCATCTCATCCTCGGCCTCCCCCTCCCTCTTTCCCCCTCCACCTCACTCACATACACTCTCTTCGTCAGTCTTTCACCCTCCATCCTCTCCACATGGCCAAACCACCTCAGTGTGTTCCTCATAACGCTTCCTATCACATCCACATCAACACCACAACGCTCCTTTATATCCTCATTCGTCAGCCTGTCTCTCCATGTGACTCCACAGGCTCCTCTTAAATAACTCATTTCCACGGCCCTCACTCTTGACTTGTGTCCTTCCAACAACGTCCAAGCTTCACTTCCGTACGTTAGAGTTGGTATCACAATACTGTCATGTAGTAACTTTTTCACTTCCATGCTCACTTCCCTGTTTCTTATCACTGCTTTCAAAGAACCAGCAACCTTTCTTCCCTGCTGTACCCTTTCAAGCACTTCACCCTCCAAACCTCCATCTTTACTCATCACACTACCCAAGTACTTAAACGTACTCACATTTTCCAATTCCTCACCATCCAACCTCGCTGTACATTCACTGACTTCACCTCTCTCAAAGACCATCACTTTACTCTTCCCTACATTCACCTTTAGATTCCGTTTCTTACACACTCTCTCAAACTCATCCACCAAGCCTTGCAGCTCCCCTTCGTCTTCACTCAACAACACAGTATCATCTGCAAACAACAGTACAGGGAGTTTCCAAACACTATCCTCTCTCACCAGGGCCACTCCAACATCCACTACCCTACCTTGTACCTCTTTTATTACCCCATCCATGTACAGATTGAACAACCATGGAGACATGACACATCCCTGTTTCAACCCAACTTTCAAAGAGAAAAATTCACTTAGTTCACCATCCACACGCACTGCAGCCTTCGCACCATCGTACATACTCTTCACAGCATTCAACAACTTCCCATCTACTCCATATATTCTTAACACTTTCCACAATCCTAGTCTATCCACCCTGTCATATGCTTTCTCTAAATCCATGAAAGCCGCATACAACTTCTTTCCCTTCTCAAGAAACTTTTCCACTAAAGATCTGAGAATGAATATCTGATCTACACAACCTCTTCCCTTCCTAAAGCCTCCCTGTTCTTCTCCAACTAATTTCTCTGTTCTTTCTCTAACTCTGTCAATAAGTATCCTACCATACACTTTTCCTATTATACTAAGAAGACAAATGCCCCTATGATTACCACACACTTCTTTTTACCCTTTTCCTTTGTACAAGGGAATAATTATACCTGACTTCCAATCCTCTGGGACTCTACCTTCCTCCCAGGCCAATCTGCACATCTTCCACATCCATTCGACTACTATCTCTCCCCCATGCTTCAGCATTTCACTACACACTCCATCAATTCCTGGGGCTTTCCCTGATTTAACTTTCTTCATTGCTTCCACAACTTCTATCCTACTGATTTCTTCCTGTCCTCTCACCTCCCTCCTTCCCCCAGCCATTCCCCAGCCACTTATACTCGCATTACTTCCATCCTCCACGTTCAACAATTCCTTAAAGTGTTCTCTCCATCTGCTCACTTTTTCTCCCTTCTCCACTAGTAATCTACCATTTTTACCTTTCACTCCCCTGCTAACTTCACTTCCACCCTGTCTTACTCTTTTCACCTCTTTCCAGAACATTTTCTTACAGTCCCTCCACTTTACACTCAAATTCCTTCCAAATTCCTCATCCACTCTCTTCTTACTCTCTCTTACTAATCTTTTCACCTCTCTCTTTCTTTCTACATATAACTCTCTCTTCCGCCTCTCAACTTCTTCCATGCCCCTATTTCTCATCCATTCATTGTATGCTTTCTTCTTTTGTGCCACAGCCCGTTTCACCTCTTCAGTCCACCACGCTGTTCCTTGCACCCCCTCCGTCTTCTCTTCCTTCCACACACCACATCACATGCTGCACATATTTCTTCTGTAAATATTCTACACACACCTTCCACGTCCCCCATCTGCTCCAATTCATATTTGCCCAATCGTTCCTCCACTTCTCTCTTATACTCTGCCTTTTTCTCATCCTCTTGTAACCTTTCCACTCTCCTTGCAACTACTCCTTCCTCTCGTCTTTCCCTTCTTCTATTCCTCCATCTTACTTGAACTTTAATTCTGGCCACCACCAAGTAGTGGTCAGAAAGTCCACTCCCCAACCTCTATAAACTCTTGCATCCAATATACATCTTCGCATCCTTTCATCCACACACACATAATCAATCATTGCCTTCCTTTCACTCAATTCACCACCCACCCTTCTCATCACTCGCCATGTATACCTGTGGATCATTTTATGCCTGAAGAGGGTATTGGCTATCACCAACCCCCTCCCAGCACAAATGTCCACTAACGCACTCCCATTCTCATCTACCTCAGCAGGCACACCCCACTCACCAACTATTCCATCCACCTTCACATTCCCAACTTTACCATTCATATCACCAATCAAAAACACTCTCTCATTCCTTCCAAACTTTTCCATGCACACTTCTACATGTGTCCAGAACTCTTCTCTCACTCTTCTAGCACGATCTTGCGTTGGCGCATACACACACACAATCGCCCACATTTGTATTCCAACTTTCAACTTTACCCACACAATCCTTGATCCAACTGATCCATACTGTCTTATGCTCCTCTTCCATCTTTTACTCACAACTATACATACTCCCTCCTTTGCCCTCTCATTCTCACCTACTCCTGCACATATACCCCATCCATACTCCCATTCTCTCACACTTTCTCCTCTCCATTTTGTTTCAGTTATTCCACATACATCCACTTTCGCATCCTCAAGCACCTGGACAATCTCTCTCTCTTTCACCTCATCATTTGCTCCCCTTACATTCCAAGTTCCAATTGCAATGTCCTTTGTTCGGTCCTTGGTCGTCAACGTTTGGTCAGTCCTTGTCCGAGGCTTCTTGTTTGTTTTTTTAGTTAGTTGTTTTCCGGGGAGGGGCACTAACCCTCCGCCAACCCTTTTAGTCGCCTTTTACGACAAGCAGGGATACTAGGGGAGTATTCTTGAAAAAACCCCCTACCCCCATGAACAATAGTCAATATTCAGCATGCAGTGTTTGATGAATGTCACATCCATTACTAAATTATACAAGATTCTGCCAATGGATGTGATAATTACATGTTAACTCCAGAGGACATAGAATCAGTTCAGTCTAATTTACCATCAAATTAGAATAGAATGTCCCAGCAAATGCCACCATCCAAGTAAACATTGGCCTGGTACATCTTGCTGACCAACTTCATGGTGACAGGTTGGCGGCGCTACACCAATATGCTGGCTTCAAAGGGGGTGTTGTCTGCCCTGAAAAAAATAAATAAATAATAATCTATATACCTATCTATCTACAGCCAGATGCCTTAATCCCATTAGGGGTGAAAAAAAGTGATATTAAAATCTTCAAAGGGGGTGTCGTTTACCCTGAAAAAATAATAATTTGTCATTTCGTTTTTGAAGACTCCAACATGCTTGCATGCGTCGGCCTTTGTCACCTAATGGGGGCTCTCCAAGCTGCTCTATCTCTGGCAGCTTCCCTATTCAGTCCCTTATCCTTCGGGTCACACTCAATGACCTCATCACAGGTCTTTTTAGGTCTACCTCTTGCAACCCCACCCCCAACATTAACACTTCTCACTTTTTGCACCCAACTATCATCCCCCATCCTCTCCACATGCCCAAACCACCTCAATGTACCTCTCCTCATCACAACACTAGAACACTCCAGTCCCATCCTACCTCTTAATACTTCCATCGTAAACCTAGCCCCCCCAGGCCTTGCACTCAGCGACACACTGCACATCCACCTAAACACTGTTATTTCTGTATATTTGAACCTGCGAATACCCTCTTCCTTTACTGCCCAGGTCCCACTACCATACAGCATTAAAAAAATAATAATAATAATAATAATAATAATAAAAATAATAATAATAATATATATATATATCTATCTGTAGCCAGATGCCTTAATCCCATAAGGGGTGGGGAAAAAAATTATAATAATAATAAATACACAAAATAAATTTTTAAAAATGTATACAGTATCATTATCATCATCACCAGCACCGTCTTGAACTCTGTCAATTCCAGGATTAACTGGAATGTGCCATATTCAAGAGGGGCTGTGTGGCCTGGGAGAAAAAAAAAAAAAAAAGTGTCATCATCATCATTACCACCACCATCAACTCAAACTCTTGCTATATCATCATCATCATCATCATCATCTTCCCTAACTTTTCCCACCCTCTGTCAATTCCAGGGTTAACTTGAGCATGTTGTCTTCAAAGAGGGTGTTGTGTGGCCTGTGAAAAAAAAATGTATATCATCAATCATCAGCATCATCACATTTCTTTTTTTTTCCCCACCATGGTCAAATAAACTGATGCCATTTTTTTTTTTCTTTTTTATGCCAGGAAGAAGGAACCAAAGGCCAGGAGCCCACAAACTGTTCCTTTCAAGAGAAAAGGATATTGTGTAGGATATTGCCTGTTCATGGGCCCATCCATATGATATGCTGGGCGTTGCCAGAGCCTTCTGAATCACAGCCTCAGGGGTCACTCACACCTGTTCCCGCTGCTCGGAATACAGCCAAGCACACGCAGCTGTGTTTCTCGACCCCCACACCATGCTTCTTTCCTCCTCTATCAATTCCAGGATTAACTTCTCTAAGCCAGGTTACAGTGAACACACTATAGGAACTCACCCAAAGATAATGGTATTCCAGATCATGATGTTTTCTGTGACAGCAGCACTGACTCCTGCAGGGGGTCTTGTTGCAACCTGAAAAATTGTTGATTAGTTGCATGATGGCAATAAGGTATTATAGATGATGATGCTAATAATAATAATAATAACAATAATAATAATAATAATAATAATAATAAAGAGGGTCCTGATGTTTTGAGCAGTTATGTTTATAGAAACCAACTCATTATGTGAAAGCTTGTATAAGACAGTATATAACCTAAGAGAAAAAAAGGGACTTGGTGTTCAACCACTGCCAGTATACATCTATAATGCTATGTAAGGCAACTTTAAACAAGAATAAAGGTTAGTTATATCTAAAACACACACACATCATTAACATAATAACCTGGAATAATACACATCTACTGTAATGGAAGCATAAAGATCCCCAAGACATGCAACTGGAACTGCAGTGAAATCCACAAACTACAAACTCTGGTTAGTGACTGTGTACAACTCCTGTGGTAAACATGAGTGTAATAAGCCTGACTAATAAACATGTCAACAAAGCAGTATAAATTGAACTGAACTCAGTATTTTATTTAACTTCTTACGTCAACACGTAAACTCGTCACATATTGTAAGAACAGATTTTTTCTCACCCCGTAACACAAACCAGTCACAAAACTCTTTTCACATTCACTGCACTAAGTGTGAAAACTCATGCATTTTACTGCTCCCTCACCATTAACCTCTTTAAGGATGGGAGAAATAGGAAGTGAGGAGGCCAGACACAGAAAAAGAATGATAAAGGTGAAGGAAAATGTAGGCAGCACTACATCAAATGAGTGGATGATGGTCGCCACCACCTACCACTGTTTACACTTACTGGTTTTAGATAATTTAATTCATTTTGGCGTAACAAACAGAGCCAGGATTCCGGGGGCTTGAATGATGAGTGAATGGAAGCATGGCCCATTGGACTGGGTAAACTTGGGTTGTCTGGACGTTGCTACTCCTCACCCTGCCCTAGGGTGGGAAAGGAGGTACGGATGATGATACTGCAGCAGTGAAGTGATTAATGAAGGCTATACCTAACCCCTGTAATAAGTCTCTCCTATGCCAAACAAGATCATTTGAAGATGGCAAGAAAATATACAAGAACAGGTCACCACACTGAGGGAGCTGAAAACCATACAGTGTGTGACCTTGGGTTGTGTGGGTGACATGGGCCAGAGGTATAGGCTGACTCTCCATTGCCACTGCATCCCACCACTGGCTTGAACTATGGCTGTCACGGATAACGACAGTAAGATAAACCATCACCATCATTATCACCGTTTCCCAAGTAACTGGCAGTTGAATATTAAACTACTATGAAGCAATTATGGAAGGAGTGGTAGGCAGCCTGCACAGCTTTTGATAAAACAAGCTTGGAACTGACCTGGACACATGCCTGGCAACAAAGGTGTGATGCCCACAGATGTGCTGTTTGGTTCCCTTCTTCTTCCAGTTACTCCTTTGCAGGAAAAGACGAATTAAAATTCATCTTTTCCTGCAAACTGGTCAAATCATAATTAAACTGGTATTATTTTACAAGTGGACAATATGCAGTTTTGGACTTTTAGCACCATTAACGTACAGTATAGCCCCTAAGGATCACAAAGAACTCCCATTACTCCATTCGGAAATTGATATTTTCAGAGATAATGAATTTAATTTAAAATTCCCAAATAAACCTACCTTAGATCTTCACTCGACCACTCCGGGTAAAAAATGCGTGCATTCGTACGTTTGTTTCTCTTCCCTTCGACTGCGCATGCGTCTCGCAGGTTTGTATCACCCACTCATATGCCTACTTTACGTCACGTGGTGGAATTTGGCCAATTATTTTAAATCGCGCTTTTTGATTCAATGTGGATGGAAAATTCAAATCCTTCTCGCTATGGCCTCTGAAGAAGAAAGACGTGCTGTGTGTCCCTGGTGTGAGATTGCTTATTTACAAGTGATAAAGCGTTTCCACTCGAATTCTGAGGAGGACACGGTGTATTACCTGTGGAAGTTTATTGCCCAGACTGTCAGGAACCTTGTAAATTTTGAAAAGACAGACATCAGTCGTACTGTGGTTGGTACAAAAAGTACGCAAAAACCAAGAAACGGGTACAGTGTAGTTTTTGTGTTTCTAACTGCAAAGGAACTTTTCTGGACAACACACACCTTCCGGCTTGAAAAATTATATTGTTCATAAACCACTGGATTCAAAGGTTCTGGAACCACGACGTTATTGCCAGACGACCCTCGTCCTGGACAATCGTATCTCAAGGGTAAGCATTCTCCTAGGATATGTTAGGTATATTGGCGTAGGTTTGGTTAGGTTTACTGTGTTTGGTGAGGTTACGTAATGTATTCCCCTAGGATAGGTTAGGTAGATTTGGTTAGGTTTAGTGCATTGGGTGAGGTTACGTTACGTATTCCCCTATGATAGGTTAGGTATGTTGGGGTAGGTTTAGTGTGTTGGGTGAGGTTACGTAACGTATTCCCCTAGGATAGGTTAGGTATGTTGGGGTAGGTTTAGTGCGTTGAGTGAGGTTACGTAACGCATTCCCCTATGATAGGTTAGGTAGGTTTGGTTAGGTTTAGTGTGTTGGGTAAGGTTACGTTACGTATTCCCCTAGGATAGGTTAGGTATGTTTGGTTAGGTTTAGTGCGTTGGGTGAGGTTACGTTACGTATTCCCCTAGGATAGGTTAGGTAGGTTTGGTTAGGTTTAGTGCGTTGGGTGAGGTTACGTTATGTATTCCCCTAGGATGGGTTAGGTATGTTGGGGTAGGTTTGGTTAGGTTTAGTGTGTTTGGTAAGGTTACGTTACGTATTCCCCTAGGATAGGTTAGGTAGGTTTGGTTAGGTTTAGTGTGTTGGGTGAGGTTACGTTACGTATTCCCCTAGGATGGGTTAGGTATGTTGGGGTAGGTTTGGTTAGGTTTAGTGCGTTGGGTGAGGTTACGTTACGTATTCCCCTAGGATAGGTTAGGTAGGTTTGGTTAGGTTTAGTGTGTTGGGTGAGGTTACGTTACGTATTCCCCTAGGATGGGTTAGGTATGTTGGGGTAGGTTTGGTTAGGTTTAGTGTGTTTGGTAAGGTTACGTTACGTATTCCCCTAGGATAGGTTAGGTAGGTTTGGTTAGGTTTAGTGTGTTGGGTGAGGTTACGTTACGTATTCCCCTAGGATGGGTTAGGTATGTTGGGGTAGGTTTGGTTAGGTTTAGTGTGTTGGGTGAGGTTATGTTACGTATTCTCCTAGGATGGGTTAGGTATGTTGGGGAAGGTATGGTTAGGTTTAGTGTGTTGGGTGAGGTTATGTTACGTATTCTTCTAGGATGGGTTAGGTATGTTGGGGTAGGTTTGGTTAGGTTTAGTGTGTTGGGTGAGGTTATGTTACGTATTCTCCTAGGATGGGTTAGGTATGTTGGGGTAGGTTTGGTTAGGTTTAGTGTGTTGGGTGAGGTTATGTTACGTATTCTCCTAGGATGGGTTAGGTATGTTGGGGTAGGTTTGGTTAGGTTTAGTGTGTTGGGTGAGGTTATGTTACGTATTCTCCTAGGATAGGTTAGGTATGCTGGGTACGTTTTGTTAGGTTCAGTGCGTCTGGTGAGGTTACGTTAAGTCTGTTTGGTTAGGTTTCGTCTGTTCCATTATGTTACCCGGTGGTGCAGTATATTTTTCTGGTGGAATTTGATGCGATTTGAGTTGTTTTTTTACTTCATTTTTTTCAGAAAATGCTTGATTTCACCTACTTGTGCAATCAAAGTTCATGATTGGAAAAGAGGGGTAATGAGGCATTTCCGACAAAAATGAAGGTCAAAAACATTCGAATCGCATCAAAAACTACCAGAAAAATATATTGCACTACCTGCGGGGGGTACTGTCCACTTGTAAAAATTTACCGCCTGTATTCCCTACCTCACAACAAAATGCCATTAAAGGTCTAACATGAGTTGTGCACAGTCGTATCATGAACTAGCAGGAATGGCAGACGGTGGATTTCAAAAACTTTGTAGCCACAGCCAGCTTTACCAGCCACAGTGTGGATATGGTGGTGGAACCTTAAATTTCTGTCCACCAGAACGGCCAGGTCTTTACTGGCAGTTGTTAATGAGACAGGATGATTACCTATAACAAACTGGCCAAAAAGTTCAGGCACAATGCAGTTGCTGCCAAACCTAAGTGTACCACACTT
>NC_136975.1:147500-225000 GCF_032717465.1 Coenobita brevimanus
TGTTCTCAGAGCATCCTTAGAGCGTGTTCTTTGAGCATCCTTAGAGCGTGTTCTTTGAGCATCCTTGGAGCGTGTCCTCAGAGCTTCCTTGGAGCGTGTTCTCAGAGCATCCTTAGAGCGTGTTCTTCGAGCATCCTTGGAGCGTGTTCTTTGAGTGTGTTCTTACAGTATCCTTAGAGCATCCTTAGAGCGTGTCCTTAGAGTCTGTCCCTAGAGCCTTTTTATAAACTCAGCGGTGAACTCTGGTGCAGGATTAAACATGGGGTTGTTGATGCCAGGGTCGGTCTCCTGCACCATCTGGAAGGAGAACCGCTGCACCAGACACGACACGAAGAGGAACAGCTCAAGGCGGGCCAGAGATTCTCCAACACATACACGCTTTCCTGCAAAAATACACAGATAAATAAGAAAAATAAATAAAATGAATAAATAAACAAGTAAATAAGTAAATACATAAAAGTAAATAAATAAATAAATAAGTAAATAAGTAAATATATAAAGGTAAATAAACAAATAAATAAACAAGGGATATGAAACGGTTAACTTTTATCCGGCGACGACGTTCCCATATACACACGATTGCCTGCCTACCCACCTACCTACATACATACATACATACATATATAAATTCATACATACCTACATACATACTTACACAAACGAATTAAAAATAAATAAGATAAAAATTGTACAAAATCGTCAGTTCCTTTAATTCTGTGAGGTAATTTGAAAGTTTCATTCTAGCATCCACCAATTCACACACACACACACACACACACACACACACACACACACACTTGCCTACAAGAAAAAGATACTATACAGCAATCCCTTTGATTCCCGTTTCGTGTTTTTTTTTTTTTCATTGTTATTGTGGCGTTATAGGACGATTTTATTCAGGTTACGAGACAATTTTTGAACTCCAGTACACAAACACAGATGCACGCTTGTTTGGATACAGTAAAGTGAAACAAGAGAATGATGTCAGCCACGAAGAAGTGCTATGGAAGGATTTAGAGCCGTAGTATTGTCTTTTTCTGGCACTGAGCTGTGTGAAATAAATTGCAAAGGACGAGAATCTGGGCCAAGTTAACGTGAGCAAACTAAAGCTCGTGTGATGGACTAAAGATACAATTTACAGATAAGAAATACCTGCAGAGTACATGTCCAGACATTTATATTCGACCTCTCGATCAATGCTATCGGCACTATAATACAGGATGCAGGCTGATCAGATTGAACCAAAGGCAGGCTACAAATACTGATCGTACCACCGATTAGGCCCTATCTATTTTTAAACATACTATTCTATGACATATTTTGTATTCTAAGTGGCAAAGGAAATTTCGAAATACCCATTCCTTTGCGATTTAATTTGCATATAATAGCATCTTAAGAAGGAACCAAAGGCAACGAGCCCGCAAAACTGTTCCATCCAATGGAAAAACAAAATGCAAGAGAGCCAAATTCAAGATCCGATCATTTCGAGATGCCTGGACACACTGCGTTTGAAAGAATGGAGATCATAGGAAGCAGGAAATACAGACAGAGGGAGACAGTTCCAGAGTTGACCTGTTGCATAAATGAAGTACTGGGAGTAACGGTTAACTCTTGCATTAGAGAGCTGGACAGAAAAGGGATGAGAGTTTGCTGATAGACGGGTGCTACGCGCCCGTCGTAGAGGTGGAGGAATGCATGCAGACAGTTCATAGGAGCAGTGACCATTGAAGTAGCGATAGAGAAGAGATAAAGATGCAACAGTGCGGCAGAGACAGAGGTTGAAGGGAGTCAGTAAGAGAAGGAGAGTTAATGAGGCGAAAAGCCTTTGACTCCACCCTATTGAGAAGAGCTGTATGTGGGAAGCCTCCCCACACATGAGAGTTGCACTCCACGCAGGGGCAGATAAAACCCCTGTATAGAGTCAACAATTGTGCAAGGGTAAAGAAGGAACGGAGTTGGCTTAGCACACCTAATCTCTTTGAAGCAGATTTTACAAGAGATGTAATATGATCTTTTCAAGACAAGTCCCGAGTAAATGAAACTCCAAGCATGTTCAAGGATGATGCAGGATTAAGCTAAATATTATTAAATATAAATGGGTATACCTGTGGAAGATTTTTTCGGGTTGATAGGTGCAAAAACTGAGTCTTTGATGCATTAAAAACAACCAGATTATTTTTACCCCAGTTAGAGTTACGAGCCAAGTCAGACATTAGGTGTGCCATAGACTCATCCCTTGTTTGTTGAAGTAACTGCTGAGATGGACGTTGCGGGAATCGAATGGAAAGATGAAGGGTGGAGTCATCAGCGTATGAGTGGCTAGGGTTAGATGTACAGCTTAGAAGGTCATTGATGACCAAAAGGAAGAGAGTTGGTGATAGGACAGAGCCCTGAGGAACACCACTGTTAATAGATCCAGGAGAAGAACGATGACCGTCTACAACAGCGGCTATAGAACGACCAGAAAGGACGCTAGAGATGAAGGCACAGATAGAAGGATAGACACCGTAAGAGGGCAGTTTGGAAATTAAAGATTTATGCCAGACTCGACCGAAAGCCTTTGAGATGTCAAGTGCAATGGCGAAGCTTTCGCCAAAGTCCCGAAAGGAGGATGACCAGGAGTCTGAAAGGTAGGCGAGAAGATCGCCTGTGGAGCGTCCCTGACAGAACCCGTACTGACGATCAGAAAGAAGGTTGTGATAGGAAAGATGCTTTAAAATGTTTCTATTAAGAACAGACTCGAAAACTTTTGAGATACAGGATGTTAAAGCAATTGGACGATAGTTAAAGGATTGGGAATGGTCACCCTTCTTTGGGACTGGCTGAATGAGAGCAAACTTCCAACAAGAAGGAAAGGTACAAGTTGATAGACAAAGGCGAAAGAGTTTGCCTAGGCAGGGTGTAAGCACAGAAGCACAGTTCTCGAGAACAACAGAAGGGACTCCATCAGGCCCATATGCATTATTAGTATTGAGGCTGTGATGGCAGAAAATACATCAGCTGTGGAAATTTTAATGTCAGCCATGAGGAAGTCAGAGGGGGGAAGTGGTGGAGGAACAGCACCGGAATCGTCTAAGGTGGCATTGGAGGAGAAAGTGAGCGAAGAGATTGCAGCACCAGTCGGGCAGAGCTGTCCTCCCGAGGTAGATGGCAATTTGGTGACAGGGAGAGCTGGAGCTCCCGTTTTACCAGCCCTCAGGACCTGTTCCTGACCACCACCCCTTGCTGAACATTTTCAGTGTTTTCATTAACACAGAAAGTAGGTCAGCACAGCCTACTGCCATAATACCTCCACCTTCAACTGTCCACACCATACTATATGCAATTTAGATATCCATCCATCCATCCATCATCCATTCCTACGTTGCCCCATGAGAAGCATAGGAGCCCGGGGCTAAGCAGTTGGTCCTGACATTTAAGATGAGAGTGACCAACCTCACTCATCCCTGAGTGGCATTACGTGAGCAATAAACCCCAACTACCCCTTGGATATAAACCTTCACCGGCTCAATCCGATTGGAGCACAATAATTACCCACTAAACCACCTGGTACCAAAATTTGGTTATATGGTTACCACCCAACGTAGTAAATAGCTTCCTGGTGTACAGGAAACCATTTGCCTTGTCACTCAGTGTAGAGTCACCCATAGGCAGAAGAAAGAGGAAAGAATGAAGGAATGAAAGACAGAAGAGGGATTGTAAAGTAACCCGTAGGCAGAAGGACGAGGAAAGAATGAAGGAAAGAAAGATAGAAGAAGATGGAAGGAAAGAAGGATGGAGGAGAGGACAGGGGAGACACCCGAGAGCAGCACTACATTGAGTGAGTGGATGGTGAGCGCCCCCACCTACCACAATATCATGCTTACTATTTCCATCCCTCCTTCTCAATGGCCGCTGCTCTATTATCAGCAAATCCGGTGTTATCTCGGATTGCCACCACCGGCAGGGTAGGGCTGGTGTCACAGGGTCCTCCTGGTTGCAATCAAGCGACTGTGCCGACAGCGGTTGTTGCAAACACTGTTCATGCTTCATAGTGAAGAAGCGCGGGTTCGGACTTATATCTCACTAATATCCGTGGTCTTATTACCAATCTGAATTCCGTTCACTTTTTTCTCCAAACTATATCCCCTCAAGCCCTGTTCCTCACAGAAACTCAAATCTCTCCCTCTATTGACATATCCCTATTTTGTTTTCCTGGTTACCATCTCCTTACAAACACCCATAACAAGGGTGGCACCTGCTGTTATATCAAATCTGAATTTGCAGTTGACACTCATCTGAACTTCAGTTAATTTTGATTATTCATAACATAAACTAAATTAGCTAAATTTTACCAAAATTTTTGTATAGTTTATCGCTCTCCCAGTGCTTCTTCAGAACTCAGCGTATTTGACTCCATATCCGCACAGTTCACCGACCTTAACCTCACCCTTACCAATGAAATTACCACTGAATGTCAGCTGTTTGCAGAATCGTTTAATCTCACGCAATTGGTAAAACAATCAACCAGAATACCAGATAATCCTGACCATAACGCATATCTCTTGAACGTATTCGTGACAAATAACCCAGATCAGAACAAGACAGAAGTACTGTCACGACATGGATCCTCCGACCACAGTCTCATCAAAACCTCATTAGTCAGTTGTGCCAAACCTACGGGTTCTGAGCCTGTCAGGGTGACCCAATGGTACCTTGACAGGGCAGACTAGGAGGGATTTAAAAATTATCTGGCTGATATTCCATGTCACACTTTCTTCTCCAGTGACTTCAATTCTGCCCAGTCCCATATTAATGATTTAGTACGTGCTGTTATGGAAGTGTTCATACACTAAAAGATTGGACTCCCCAAAATGGTTTGACAGCAATTGTGCCAGAGCTACTACCCAAAAGTCCTTAGCTTACAGCATTTACTTAAAATCTACAGCATTTGATTCTCTGTCAATTTAAAATTGCCATTAACCATACATAAGTAGTAATAAACCTTGCTAAATCAAACTTTCTTCACAACAAAGCATCGAAACTATTAAATAATCCTAATGACAATAGAATATTCTGGTCAACTCTCACTTCTCCCAGTAATCTCCAACAACTCCTCTCCCATTCCCCCACTAAAATCTTCAGATGGTAACGCTATAAATGACTCACGTGGTAAAGCGACCATTCTTGCCAGTACATTTGCAAGAAATTCTACCTTAGAGGAAGTCGGCCAGAACGTCCCAGGACTAGAACTTAATTCTCCCGAAATTGCTCCACTTAAGATACAGACTAGATACGTATACTCTGTCCGACAAGTTACCAACCAACAAAGCTCCAGGTCCATATGGAATTCCTCTAGTTCTTTTGAAAAAGTTTTCCCCAGGACTTGCCCCTGTTCTAGCTAAATTATTTAGACTATGCATACTTACTTCTTCATTCCCTAAATCTGAAGCCAATATCCACCCAATTCCGGGGAAAGGAAGGTCCTCTGATTACAGACCAATAGCTAGCACATCTTTTCTTGGTAAAGTATTTGAGGCTGTAATTAATAAAAACACATTGATAAACATCTTGATCTAACAACTTAATTAGTGATGGACTGTATGGTTTTCGCCACGAAAGATCCACTGTTGACATACTCAATCACCTGACTCATACCATCCACCAGTCAACTGACCAACATGGAGAAACTCATGTAGTAGCCCTTGATATTTCTAAAGCTTCTGACACAGTGTGGCAACGTTCCCTGCCATCCAAACGCTCTTGCTATGGATTGTCATCTTTTGTTCCTCTGATTTCCTTATATCTCAGCGACAGAAAGAAAAGAGTAAAATTAGATGATGTACATTACAATTTCCACTCGATTAATGCCGGCGTGCCACAAGGATCAGTCTTGGCTCCAGTCCTATTCCTAATTCATATTAATGATCTTTTATCTATCACTCATAATTCTACTGACTCATATGCAGATGACTCAATACTTCACAGTTCCTTTACAGTTAAACACCCTTTCACAAAGTTTAATATCTCTAACACACAACCCAGTGCAGCTATCTCCATAAATCAAGATTTATATAAGATAACTGAATGTAAACGAAAATATCAGTGTCTCATTTAATGCTAGGAAAACTAAATATATACAGTTTGCTAATAGACAGATATTGCCTGACTCTTATATTACCTTCGATGCTACTAATATTCCTATCTCATAGAAATGAAATTCTCGGTGTTTCATTAACAATGCCCTCAGCTGGACCTCTCATTTTAGATCACTTGCTAAAACTGCTTCAGAGAATCTTGGATTATTGTACAGAGTCCGTAACTTCAATGACGAACAGTTAGCCATAATTTACAAGAGGCATGTGCAGTCTCAGCTGAAATATTGCTCACCCTTGAGGAATGGGTGCGGAGAGGATGCACTAAAACAACTGGACAAAATTAGGAACAAAGCTATTAGAATTATTGATAACCCTACTATCGCAAATAAACTACCTCCCCTACTAGTAAGAAGGAATGTTTCCTCCTTTGCATTATTTTGCAGATACTTTTATGGCAAATGCTCAGACGAAGTTGCATTAATTGTGCCACCTCTCCACGCTTTCTCCCGCGCTACTCGGGCATCTGGTAGCTCTCAAGACTGAACTTTCACAGTGTCATATTGCAGAACGTCAGCATATCAAAATTCCTCTATTTCCCGAACTGTATCTCTTTGGAACTCGCTTCCCCAGAGTGGTTCCCCTCCATACTTCAACCTACTGTTACAGATTTTTTATGAATGGAGGACACGAGTAATCTGATGTTTGGATTTTTTTTTTATCCAATGGTTTTCCCTTCCCCTGTTCCGCTATAGTAAAAAAAAAAAAAATCTCAATAATGTCTGTTCCACATATTGTTTTCATACAGTTGAGATGTAATGTGCTGAGTGAATCGCTAAGGAAGGAGTGTTACAAAATTTTCAGAGCTATATAATTACAGTATGGTCTCCAGTTTTTAATATCCCAGGCTTACCGATTCCTATGTCGCTAACTCTCTTCTTGAACCAAGAAAAAAAGAATATTAGTGTGTAACAGGCAAGATGAATCGCTAAGAAAAACGTGCTAGGAAACCTCCAATGTCACCTACAGTCTCATAATTTTATCGTAATCTCACCAGCCTGGGCTCACCAGTCCCAAATGTCGTGAAACCTCCACTCTTCTTGAGCCGGAAAAGATAATATTAGAGTATAACAGGCAAGATGAATCGTTAAAAAATAGTTGCCACGAAGCCTCCAGTGCCACCTACAATCTATAAATATATCGTCATCCCACCCTCACGGACTCACCAGTCCCAAATGGCATAAAACCCTCCTTCTTCTCCAGCTTGCCGTTCTCGTCCAGGAAGTTTCTGGGATCGAAGGTGTTGGGGTACTTCCACAGCGTCGGGTCTGTCATCAGCTCGTCCAAGTTTGGCAGCAGAACCGTTCCTGGGAAATTAAGTAAATACAGTAAATCGAATGCAACTCTCTCTCTCTCTCTCTCTCTTTCTCACACACACACACACACACACACACATATATATATATATATATATATATATATATATATATATATATATATATTATATATATATATATATATATATATATATATAAGGAGTTTCATCTTTCTCCATTCACTCATCTAAGTAAGCAGTAAGCCGGTCAAGAAACTGAACGGCAGTGTCTTTTTCTTGTAAACGCACCCTCATAAACTGACTCTTGGCGTCGTCAACTGGGGGACCGTACGGTTTGACAAGCGCAGCCTTCATCATCTCGTATGTGAGATTGTCTCCACGAACTCTGTGAAGAATATCGAGAGCAGGGCCCTCAAACAAGTTAAGGAACTGAAGCCGCTTAGCTGCATCATCCAGCTGGTACAGTTGAGCCATGTCTTCAAAACGAACTATGAATGGCTCGATTCGCTCGCCTTCCTTGTATGGAGGAAGCTTCATGTGTGGTGTCGCCATAATATGTGCAGGGAGAGCACTCGTGGAGCTTGAGCCAGCTGCACCAGATGTGTCTGAAGCCAAGGAATCTCGCTTGAGCCTAAGCATCTCAAGTTCATGTTTTTCACGTGCCTCTCGCTCGGCACGTTCGTGTTCTCGCTCTCTCTCTCGTTGTTCCAGCTCATATTGACGTTCCCTCTCGCGTTCCTCGCGCTGTTCTCGCTCATGTTCTAACTCGAGTTCGCGTTGTTTTCACTCGTGTTCGCGTTCTCTCTCACGTTCCTCGCGCTGTTCTCGCTCATATTCGCGTTCTCTTGAAAAAGAAGTCAATCTTGGTCTGACGACAGGTGAGAAGACGATTCTGATGAAGGATGGCAGCGTCCCTGACTGCCCGCAGATCCATTGCCAGCTTCAGTGGCACCAGCTCCCTGTCGCAGTGCAGGTGCTCAGCATATTCGAGCACCTTCTTTTTTCCAGCATGTAGCACACCAAGAGGAGGGAGTGATGGAGTCATGGGGTGCTCAGAGTCAGGGTTCTTATCCTTGTTGCTGTCCTCTGCCAACCCCACGGAGACAGCAGCAGCAATCTCCTCATTACACAACGTCTGATAACCTGGATTGCCACCATTGTCATCCAGCCACTCCCTCACATCATTGACGTCCACCTCTCGCCTGCCGTACATAGACAAAGACAGATATCATCCATGTCAAATCTCTCAAAGTTGTGTGAAGCCTCGTATCCCTGAAGGAGATGAGATCAACCGCTTTCAGGGGTTTTGACTGAGACTTCCTTCCAAGCATTTGCCCAGCTGAACACTGCAGACTAGATGTTGTAATAGCAAAGATTTTCCAAGGTCCACTCCTCACATGTATTAACACCTTGCTCATCCTCTAGGAGCACTATCACATTGTCAAGGAACCTCTGATGGTAACCTCTGATGGTACAGTCTCTTTGCTGCCACGATAACACCTCGGTCCATTGGTTGAATGATAGAAGTCATATTAGGTGACAGAAACATGAACCTGATACGGCCGTCATCAGCAACCAATTCCTTCTCAGATGGATGCGCAGGGGCATTGTCAAGGATCAGGAGTGCTTTCACCCAGTTGCAAGGGATACCAAGTTCCCCTGTTTGATAACAGATAACATCCTTGACAAGGTGTCTGTGGAACCAACCTCTGAAGATCTTACAGGTAAACCAGGCCTTTACAGAATGGTGCCACACAATAGGCAGGTTGTCCATCAAACCACAGAGACAACGTGGTTGTTTTGCACGTCCAACAATAATAGGCTTGAGGTGGTGCATCCTGTTAGCACTGGCACTGCACAAAATCGAGACACGCTGTTTGGACAACTTCCGACCAGGCACATTCCTCTCCCTCCCTTCTGCCAGGGTGTTGGTGGGCAAGGAGCAGTAGAAGAGACTACTTTCATCAGCACTGAACACTTGACCTAGAGCAAGGCCTCGTCTCCGATCAGGCACTGCACTTTCTGGCAAAATGGCTCAATATCCTCTGCTCTCATCTTTAAAGCCTTGCCATGTGTCTTATGGCCTGTAAGTACGTGTCAAAGTTTGAACTGGAAGAGCCAACCTTCAGATGCCTTGAAGTTGTACACGTTGTGTAGGTGTGCAAACTTCTCGGCTGCCGCTTTCAGCTCGGCCCCACATACAAGCAAACCAGAACCCTGTTGTTGGCAGAACCAAACCAAAGTCGACTGGTTGATGGCAGCATGGCAGGGCTGAGATATCACCTTCCTGTTGCCCTTCCAAGTGGCATTGCCGTAGTCATCTCCATACTGAGTCAGCTTGGCCTGTGAGTTCTTGATATCAAACAAGGTTGAACAGGCCCGATCATATTCCCACAGACTGCATGAAGTGGTCCAGCCCATGTCAACCTTGCTCGGTATCTCACACTTCCTTCTCCAGAGTCAAAACCTTCCTCTTTCACTTCTTGGGTTGTAGTGAGGCAATCATCACACACACGAGAAAGCCACAGAGGAAAATGAAGGCCTGAAGAAGGTAGGGAACGACCACAAATGCAACAATGGAAGCAGTCATAGTTACAACTCGGCCAAGCATATCCACACTTGCGAGAGAAAGGTGGGAACAGAGGTGCAATACCACCACATGAGCACAGTGCTGCCACGTTTCTACCCACAATTGGCTATGAGTACACAAGTAAGATGTGTCAAACTGACCTATGAGTGCAAGGGTCAATTTCACTCGCCAGGCAAATGTTGCCACGTGGGAGCAACACTGGACTCCCATACATCGTGCTCCCAGGGAGTTTCTGAATAATCCTGCCAGCCAGGTGATTTGATCATTTGGTAGGAAGGGAGACTGCCGTGCATACCCAGAAGCCTCAGAGTGATCTGGACGGCCAGGGGATATTGACCATTCAGTGAGGAGGTGGACGACCATTTTTGCTCAGCTTGTGTTTTAGGGTCTGTACTACATACGGCCGGTAGCGTCCGAGTGATCTGGGCGGCCAGGGGACTTTGATCATTTGGTGAGGACACGGACAGCCATTTATACTCAGCTGGTGTGTCAGGGTCTGTTACCTGTGCTTGGCCAGAGAGGCCAGCCGGTCGCCCAACCAATTTTTTGAATTTGAAGGTCACCCAGTCGGCTATGTCTAAAATGTTATGTTCGGATACGGAGAAAAGAAAAAAAAAATCCGGATATGGAAATAATAGAGCCGAGACCTAACATTTCGATACGGAGTATATCGGCTTCGGAGCATTCTGATAATCGACTGATTACTGTACATAAGGTGGGTGACAAGTGGCAAAGAACTAGGCACACAAGAACATGATGCCATGATAAATAGCAGAAGGGCTTTTATAAATGCCTTAAATTATTGTAAAATAAATGAACACAGGGAGATGTGCCTATCAATCATGAAGAAGTTTTCTTATAGGGACAAAAGTAAGTTTGGGGGAAGATGTAAGAAAAAAGGGGGAATATAAAGGATCAGCTAATTGATACAAGAACTGACAATGCCTTCATTACTGACCCGAGAACTCAGTGGCCAGAGAGAGAAAAATTTCACTTCCGAACTTCGGCACAGTCACTCAGAAAAGTAATTTGTAGGTTCAGTATGGGAGTTGGCATGATGGCATTCACTCAAAAATTTTAAAACATGCATCATAGGCCTTTTTACAAACCCTTGCTACTGTAGTTTTTTATATATATTTTTTAACCGGTGTTATCTCCCTAATGCTGTACTGAAGGGCACTATTACCCCCATATCCAAAGACAAGAAAAATGTCACTGATTCCATGAATTACAGGCCAGTAATACTGTCCTCATGTCTTCTTAACATTTTTTTAATTCCTTGTCGTAGATATTTTGTGGACCTGAGTAAAGCCTTTGATAAAATAGATCACATAATACTTGGGAAAAAATTATTAATATCTAATATTCCCTTTGATATTACTTTGTTACACATTACTTAAGGAATCAAAGGGCAAATATTTCCTGGCAGGGCAGCAGCAGCAAGCATTGCTACATTAATCAAGGGGTAAGACAAGGAGGAGTTCTTTCACCTTTTCTTGTTAATTTTTATATTAATGACATAGTAAATGAAGGCTCAAACTGTCACTTGGTATGTAATACTGGCATATTCAAGTTAAATATCACAGTATACTTAGTATACCCAAATGAGTTAGTACTCCTTGCTGGGTCATTGGCAGACTTGGCAAGCTTGTATGCACTGCTTCGTTCCACACTGGAAGATCATAATTAGATTATCAACAAAAGCAAGACAAAATGCATTCATTTTAATCAAAAGTTTTTTGTCAGTGAATTCATAAAGTTGAAAAATGATCAGACAGGAGTGGTACAGTGTTATAAATATCTAGTTCATCATATTTTATATAATTTTAATTATTTTAATCATATAGATTTTAGACTTAATCATTTTTATGCTAGTTTTAAGAGATCTTTTTATTTAAGAGATTTAAAGCATGTAAATATTGATACTTTTTTTGTGTGTAATTCATACTGCCTTCCAAGTTATGGCCTTCCTCTGGGGAATTGTTATACAGGTTTTAAAACAAATATTTTTAAATGCTTCGAAGTCGCATTCAGTAAAGCTTTGAAATGAATGAGTGGTGTTCCCATAATTATATGCTAGTACTCATATTACAGCCAGAAA
Organism: Coenobita brevimanus; assembly: GCF_032717465.1. NCBI lineage: Eukaryota > Metazoa > Arthropoda > Malacostraca > Decapoda > Coenobitidae > Coenobita > Coenobita brevimanus. The sequence goes on from NC_136975.1 coordinate 159,602, forward strand.
CTGCAATTAGTTGTTACTGAGACATCACGTAGCTCTGACCCAAGCAAATTATGTCAAGAGACTAATGAAAGCTCACAGTCTCCTCATCAAGAGTAATGTTCTCCATTTACACAATGGCATGCTGATCAACAGTGCTGTTGCCCTGTTCAGAAAGGACTATAGGGTAGATATCCTTGGAGAAAGCTTAGATATCCTAACCTTTCGTATAAGTTGGGTACAATGACATGAGGACAGGCGAGGTCCCTGTATTTTCTATGAATATTAGTGCATTTGTTATTGTGGTATGGGATTGAGTTAGTTTTTGTATTGTTTTTTAATTAAAAACTATTTCATATATTTCCTGTTTGTGCGGTGTGGATTTTATACTATTTACTTTCTATTTTTTTAGCTATTATTATTCTTTTGTGTTATTTTGTTTTTGTTTTTAATTAATTTGAAGTGTTTAAAGTTATTTTTACTGAATGAATTTTATAATTTTTTGTTTTTCTCTTACATTCTTATTGTTTTTATTTATTCTTTCCTATAATTTATTTCTAGTAAGTTTATTTAATAATTATAATTCTTATGAATATCATTATAGATATTTTTATAATTTTTTTTTTAAATATTTGTAATAATATCATTTAGTCTTAGTCTTTTCTATGGCAATTTTAAAAAATCAACTTGGACAGCACAGCCATTCATTTTTGTTTTAAATATTTTATTCTCATACTGTTGCACATTTTTAATCACTTTTTTTAACACTCTTATACAGTGCGTGCAGTAGACTCTGAGCTTATTCTATATTATTTATATACAAATGCAAAGAAAAACTGATCAGTTTGATTAAATCAAAATGCTATTACGTAAAGTAACAATAATACTGTATGTAAGTTTAAGGCTGGAGTTAGACTGGTTAGTAGTGGACACTGATATTCCAGAGCATGTACCAAATAGGCTACGACAAGTAGAAAGTAGAACTTATGTGGCATAATATAATCGTATAACATCTGTACCTGCGTAATTATGTTACGAAACAAAGATAAGAAATGGAATGATACTACTGCTACTACTTCTTCGACCATCACTATTACTATTGCTACTACTACTACTACTACTACTACTACTGATACCACCATCATTATTACTACTACTACTCCCATCACTTCTACTACTACTACTACCACTACTACTACAACTACAACCACTACTACTACTGTTACTAGTATTGTCCTCCACTGCAAGAAGCCTTCCAGAACCTTAATGAAATCCTTTAGCGTAGCAAGACTAAATCAATATATCACGTCACCAGATTAATTTATTTTTAGTTCCGCCTTTTATCAGCAAAATAGTGCGTGCAAATTTCATTAACTTTCTCATGGTTGGAGCAACTCTGGTACCGGTATATCATGCCAGCTATCGCCAAATGATTTTTATTGAACAGTAAATCACAGAAACCTGACAGTGTTAATAGCGTCACCATTAGTCGTGTCACGGTCGTGGCTAATTTGGTATTCTCTTTCACAACGCCAGGGAATTTTAATCAGTGTCCAAACCATGAAGCAGCTACTCGTACCTGATGAAAGCTATTGTATTCTTAACTGCACCTACCTTTGGGGATGTGGTAGCCGCACAGCACGCAGTCGGCGGTTACATAGTGAGGCACGGAATAGGGAGCCAAGTTGAACACCCGCTGTATCTCGTTTATGGTGGCTTGGATGTAAGGCAGGCTGTAACGAGGAGAGGGGTAAGAAGTAAGAAAACTTCTTGACGGGGGAGTTGAATAAGGGAAAGGGAGAGGGGCCAAAGGAGTGAGGCGTGCGGTAACGAGGGGTGAGGGGAGAAGGGCTGATGTAATGCGGAAGAGGTAGTGGTAAGGGGTAAAGAGTAAGGGCGTTAGGTAAAGAGGGGGTAGGGACTGAAGGAGAGAGGGGCGGAAGGGGAAGGGAGTGAAGGGTGAGGGGCGAGGGAAAGGGGGACAGGGACAGAAGAGGTGAGGGGCGTGGAGACAGGTTGAAGAGGATGAGTTGGTTGGTAGGTAGGTAGTGGGATGAGGATAAGTGATTTAGTAGGTAGGTAGTTTGGTAGGCAGGCAGTAAGGTTAAGGCAGTCAAAACTCTGGTTCTATGAATCTTAAGTTTTGATATCATGAAATTACAAATATACTAACACAAGAGTCGTATATTATTGTTTGTAGCAGGAATTTGAATGTTTCTGGACATCAGGGGGCAACCAGACAATTAACCAATAAGGCATATTCGCTACTCTTGTTTGACGAACACCGGCTACGAAAATTTACTAAAGTTTTAACAGAAGACAATATCTCTATTAGATTTGATACTCCAGAGATACGAAAAAATCAAAGTTTCGCATGCCCTTGAAGCTGGATGTACGTTGCCAGTTATGATATGAAGAGGTGGGTCTAGAAACACATTAGTGGATCATGCCAGATGATGCTGGTTGGATTCACTAGCTGGCAAACCATATTTGAAATAATTAACTCGTACTGGTCAGCAATTATTATTTCATGATTGTATTGTTCACACATTCTTGTGTTGTAAAGAGGGGAATGACACATTTTGTGGAAGCTCTGTAAGAATATCGATGTACTTCCGATTCTTGCCTTTTTTTTTTTTTTTTAGTAAACTACCTGTACTTACATTTATGGGAAATCACATCACTCATTGTCATTTTCTTCTTTCAATTTACTCACCGATCCATATCAGAAAAACTGGGTAGTTTACCCTTGTCCACCACGGCGTCCAGCTCGTCCTGCATCTTCTTGGCGACGTCTGGGTGTTCTGCCAGTAGCTTGATGCTCATATTGAGAGTGGAGGATGTGGTCTCCATTCCCGCCACGAACATGTCCCACATCAGAGACGTCAGCTGCTCCACTAAGACAAGTACCGCCAATTAGAATCGCATTATGAGTGACTTCAGATATCTCGATTTATTCCGTATGTTACACTTAAGTATCCTTTTGTTTGTTAATAATGCAAATTATGCCATTATTAAAAATGATATAAATAACATACAAGAGAATGTTCAGGTGTAATGTGCAAAATATATCGCTAAGGAAGTGATGCTACAAAGATGACTCTCTGACAGTTTTCATGTTTTTGTCCATAGGTAGGATAAAGCACCAATTTAGATCAGTTTATACCCTGTCTGGATGTCCAGATTCGGATACAGTAAGAGAGAGAGAGAGAGAGAGAGAGAGAGAGATGGACGGACAAACAGACAGAAAGAGAGCACTAGAAGGTACAACTGCACACTACAGTTGTTTTAAGAACCATACATTTGACATTGCCGTTCAATCTTGACTCTCAGCTGATTGTTTTCAAAAAAGAATCACCATGCTTATCTGCCTGACCCTCACCCCATCAGCTAAGTTTGGTCCAAACTGAAGCAATACTGTTTGAGTTGACATATCCCTATGCTCTTGGTCTTTGACCTATTGTTCTTAAAACTAGATCACTTCGCCCTTGCCTGACTTCAACACTTCCACAAATTTTGGTCCAGACCGAATTAAACCTGTTTGAGTTATAGAGCCAGGCATCTAGCCTTGTACTGTGAAACTGACCAATGAATGATTGTTCTCAAGATTGAATCACTTTATCCTTGCCGTACCCTCAACCCTTCCACCTAATCGGATAAAAGTATAAGTTGACATTTTTACGTGACCTTGACCTTATCTTTTGTTCCAAAAAAAGGTCATCCCCTTGGAAGATCCTCAGACCTTCCAACAAGTATATATATATATATATATATATATATATATATATATATATATATATATATATATATATATATATATACACACAAGGAGGAAGGAACCAAAGGCTAGAAGCCCGTTAATTGTTCCCTCCAAGAAAAAAGAAATCAAAATAAGAAAACAGGAAGCCAATTTCAAGATGTAAAGAGAATATAAACGGAGTTATTGCGTTCTCTCTCTCTCTCTCTCTCTCTCTCTCTCTCTCTCTCACACACACACACACACACACACACACACACACACACACACACACACACACGGCGAGCAAAACATTACCTCCAACCCTCTATCACAAACGCGGGTATAGGAAAGCAAAGATTCTCACGATCTTACTGGTATAGTGTGAAGTGCCATTCTTCCGTTTCTCTATCTCTCGAACGTAAGTAGCAACCAGAGAGTTGTTGGTGTCAAAGTCATCGCTAGCAATGCACTCCTTAATCTCCTCCTGAAAAACGAGAATTATGTTTATATGAATGAGGTGGAGGAGGGGAGCAAGACCGAGGGTGAAACGGTATATGAATAAGATTGCTCCGAGAAGGAAGGAGAGAGGGGGAGAAGACTGAAGACGAGATGGGTGGGTGGGATGGAAAGGTACATGTATGATGAGATTGGTGTGAGATGGAGGGAGAGAGGGGGAGAAGGAAACCAACGACGAGGTGGAGGGGTGGGATCAAGAAGTATAGGGGATGTGAAGGGTTGGGGAGGAGAGGTGGATGAATGAAGGTGGTGTGAGATGGAAAGAGGGCAGCCTGATGGAGAACAACAGGGCAACATGGAGGCGATATGTTCGTGGCATACATTCTGACATGAATACATACATACAAAGAGAGAGAGAGAGAGAGAGAGAGAGAGAGAGAGAGAGAGAGAGAGAGAGAGAGTCCTTCAACATGAACACGTCTTTTCCACTTTTCTCGCTCCGTCCAGATGATTTTATTGAATTTAGGACATCTCGTAGTTAACGGGTTAGCGAAGGCTGTATCTATCGTCTCCACAGTGAAAAGACACTGAACTAAGGAACACAGCTGGAGGGCAGAACGAATGGAGTAGAAAAGACGACATATTTTTTGATCCTCAGTACTTGCATCTCTCTCTCTCTCTCTCTCTCTCTCTCTCTCTCTCACACACACACACACACACACACACACACACACACACACACACACACACACACACACACACACACACACATATACACACACACATTTTTATATATATATATATATATATATATATATATATATATATATATATATATGTAACTACTACTCATCATTCTCCACTGGACTCATTTCCCCCCTTCCTTCACCTCTAAAAAAGCTTTGATCTTGTTCACCGTCGCGAGTTCATTCTTCAGGACTGGTATATAAGACACGTATTTGCAGATGTTAGGCAGGAACCACACAGGGGATAAAAGGTACAGGTCTGCTGGCTGGAGGAACGTCTCTAGTATCTTGTTCAGCTTGATGTGGCCGTGGGGGTACCTCTTGCCCATCATCATGTTCCACAGCACATTTACCACGGATCGATGGAACAGCCGCTGTGTTGGGAAAGCAAGACCGTGTCTTGATTGGTTTATAGATGTCGTAGCTCCTCTTCCTTTGCAAATTAATCAGTGCATTACACTTCAGTATTCTCTCGTGTATGTTATCCATGTGTAATATGCAAAATAAATCGCCAAGGAAAAGGAGCTATGAAGCTTCTTATGTCATCTAGTATTACTAAGTTGGAAATCTTAAAGGGAAAGGAAAAACCTTATATTAAATAAAAAAAAGATGTCCCTTAGTTCATTTTATCTCCATTTTTCCTGTTCCTTGCCATGTTAAAGGACCCTGTTCCGACCCTGGTGAGGCCGCCTGTCACAGGAAGGCAGCTGCTTGCATGTGGTCGGTGGATCTGCTCGGCCAAACAGACCGGGGTAGAGCAGCACCAGCAACAACAACTTCACCACTTTGGCGCTAATACCCATCGTCCATACTAAATGCATGCTAGGGCTTATTCAGGACCTAACCTAGCCTACCTTCATTGGGATGGGATGTTCCCAAAACCAAACTAAACTAACCTAAGCTAAGTTAACTTAATGAGACTAATGCCAACCCATCCTAACCTAACCTAATCCAAGCAAACCAACCAAATCCAACCCACCCTAACCTAGCGTAAGGTACCTTCATTGAAATGGGCTTGTCCCCGTGCTTGGTGATGTGGTCCAGCATCTCGGTAATCTCCTGCAGCATGATGGGCTCGTAGCTGGTCTTGCCGAAGCCCAAGTCACGTAGCTGTTGGAGGAGGAACCGACGCTGCTCCTGCCACAGCTCTCCCCACGCCCCGCTGATGCCTGTGGGGCGTTGCTGTATTGCGTCACACCTATTTACACATGCACATACACGTACACACGCATTCACATGCGCATGTATACATGTTCACACACATACACATGCACACATATACACACATACACATACACACACATACAAGTACACATACATGTACACACACATACACGTACACACATACACATACATATTTATACACAGCTCAGAGTACGACATAGTGATACTCATGGGGCGTATTGCATTCCAGCACGCACACACACACACACACACACACACACACACACACACACACACACACACACACACACACACACACATCAAATAGCACCAGTTCGAAAAATGACTCCTAAACATAGGATAATTAAATCGTAAGAAGAAAAAATATGGTGCTTCATCGGAATAAAGTAAATACGTATGAAAAGTTCTCAGCATCTAAGAATACGTGGGGGAGGGAAGGCAAAAAATAAATAAATAATGAGGGAAAAGAGGAATGTGGAGAATAGACAGGGGTGGTGACGAGGCAAGGGAGTGGAGTGGGAGTAAAGAGACCAGAGACAGAAATATGTGAGGATGGATTGGAATGGTGATGGATAGAGCGTGTTTGCTTTCACCTGAGAGAATTGGTCCACTTCCGGAACTTTACTAACGCAGTATGTCGCCGATGTGTGAAATCGAGTGTCAGTTATGGGGTAGGAATGGGTCTCCCTGGTTACAAGTCTGACTACATTTTACAATCTACTGATCTCTGAGGGGTTGGGGATCTGTGTCAGGTTACAGCAAACGCGTAAGTGTGAGGCAGGAGAGGAATGGTATGTCTTGCAAAAAATTAACCCATTTCTATCTGATGTTCCATTTTTCTTTTTCTTTTTTTTTAATGCAAGGAAGAAGGAACCAAAGTCTAGGAGCGTGCAAATTGTTCCTTCCAAGAAAATGTAAACAAGGTAACAAGGAGCCAAATTCAAGATCCATTCACTTCGAGATGCCTCGACACACTGCGTTTGAAAAACTGCAGATCATAGGCAGTAGGAAATACAGACGGAGGGAGACAGTTCTAGAGTTGACCTGTTGCATAACTGAAGGACTGGGAATAACGGTTAACTCTTGCATTAGAGAGTTGGACAGAAAAGGGACGAGAGTTTGTTGCTAGACGGATGTTACGTGCCCGCCGTAGTAGTGGTGGGTTGCAAGCAGATAGTTCAAAGGAGCACTGACCATTGAAGCAGCGACAGAAAAAATAAAGATGCAACTGTGCGGCAAAGAGACAAAGATTGAAGGGAGCCAGTAAGAGAAGAAGAGTTAATGAGACAAAACGCCTTTGACTCCACCCTGTTGAGAAGAGCTGTATGTGGGGAGCTTTCCCACACATGTGAGTTGTTCTCTAAACAGAGGCAAACAAAACCCGTGTATAAAGTCAACAACCGTGCAGGGGTAAAGAAGGTACGGAGTCGGCTTAGCACACCTAAGCTCTTGCAAGCAGATTTTACAATACAGGTAACATGATCTTTCCAAGATAAATCCCGAGAGAATGAAACCCCAAGTATGTTGAAAAATGATGCAGGAGTGAGCTGGATATTATTAAAAATTACAGGGCACTCCTGTGGAAGATTTTGTCTGGTTGATAGATGTAAGAACTGAGTTTTTGATGCATTAAAACCAGCAAGATTATTTTTACCCCAATCATCGATATGAGCCTAGTCAGACATTTGATATGCCATAGCCTCATCGCTTGTTAGTTGAAGTAAGTGCTGAAATGGACGCTGCGAAAAGCGAATGGAAAGGTCAAGGGTGGAGTCATCAGTGTATGAATGGATAGGGTTAGATGTGCAGCTTAGAAGGTCTTTGATGCATAAAAGGATAAGAGTTGGAGATAGGACAGAGTCCTGAGGAACACCACTTTTGATAGCTCAAGGAAAAGAACGGAGGCCGCCTACAACAGCAGGCATCGAATTACAAAAAAGGAAGCTAGCACAGATAGAAGGATAGAAACCGTAGGTGTGTAGATTGGAAATTAAAGATATATGCCATACTCGATTGAAAACCTTTGAGATGTCGAGTGCAATGGCAAAGCTTTTGCTTAAGTCCAGAAAGAATGATGACCAGGGGTCTGAAAGGTAGCTAAGAAGATCATTGGTGGAGCATCCCTGACGGAACCCATACTGACAACCAGAAAGAAGGTTGTTATAGGAAAGATGTTTTATTTTATTATTATTATGAATAGACTCGAAAAATTTTTAAAATACAGGATGTCAAAACAATTGGGCAAAAGTTAGAGAGATGGGAGTGGTCATCTTGGGACAGGCCGAATGAGGGCAAACTTCCAGCAAGAAGAAGAGGTGCAAGTTGGTAGACAAAGACGAAAGAATTTACCTAGGCAGGATGTAAGTACAGAAGCACAGTTCTTGAGGACAACAGGAGGGACCCCATCAGGCCCACATGCCTTGTACGTACTGAGGCCAATGATGGCAGAAAATACATCAATTGAAGAAATTATAATGTCAGCCATGAGTAAGTCAGAGGGAGGAAGTGATGGAGGGACAGCTCTGGAATCTTCTAAGATGGAATTGGATGAGAAAGTCTGAGAGAAGAGATCTGCTTTATCAGTAGAAGAAATAGCTACAGAGCCACCAGAGTAGAAAAGAGGAGGAAAGGATGATGAGGTAAAGTTGTTAGAAAGGTTTTTAGCAAGGTGTCTGGAGCAGTGGGAAGAATTCGAGGTGGAGAGTTCAGAGCATTTAGTATGGATGAAATTATTTTTAGCAGAGCAAAGAACAGGCTTTGAACAATTCCGGGCAGAAACATAAAAAAGATGAGATTCAAGGGTGGATTGGCTCTGGTACCTTTTGTAGGCCTTCTCCTTTTTGTGGACAGCATTAGAACAAGCGTGAGCGATCCCTTTTTTTTGTGTGTGTGGTATTAGTCAGAGGATATGAGAAAGGAATGTATGCTTCCATGCCCGAGAAAATAACCTCCGTAATGTGCAAGGCATGCTGAGATGGCTCTCAGCAGTGGAAACAATAATCATTCCAGGAAAAATCAAAGAAGTATTGTCTGTGGGCCTCCCATTCATTATCTCCAAAGTGCCACAACCGGCGCTTCTTTGGAGGGACCACAGGCCGTACTGGAGCAATAGGACAGGTAAAGATGATAAGGTTGTGATTGGAGAGTAAGGTGACAAGGTTGTGATTTGGGGAGCCCAGTGGAGAGGAAAGATTAACAGTGCAAGAAGAAGGATTAGCTGTAAGGAAGAGGTCAAATATGATAGAACCTCTCCAAGGCGGTCAGGGATACGGGTAGGGTGCCGTACAAGCTGCTCTAAGCCATTAAAGATAGAAAAAAATGAGACTTGTTCACCAGGTGCAGCAGCGAAAGGACATGAGAGCCAAAGGTGGTGGTGAACATTGAAATATCCTAGAATGGAGATTTTCGAGAAAAGAGAAACTGATAGCATGTGTTCCCTCTTAGGTGTAAGACAGTCAAAGAATTTTTCATCGTTGGTGGTAGGTGGGGATGCCCACCATCCACTCACTCGATGTAGTGCTGCTTTGGGTGTCTGCCCTTTCCTCTCCCCCTGCCTTTCTCATCTGTCTTTCTTTCCCTCATTCTTTCCTCTTCGTCTACCTACATGTGACTTTACACTCCCTCTTCTGTCTTTCTTTTCTTCACTCTTTTCTCTTGTTTCTGTCTATGGGTGACTCTACACTGAGTGACAAGCCAAATGGTTTCCTGTACACCAAGAAACCATTTACTACGCTGGGTGGTAACCATGTAACCAAATTATGGCATCTGGTGGTTTAGTGAGTAATTAAGGCGCTCCAATTGGATTGAGCCGGTGTAGGTTTATATCCAAGGGGTCTTTGGGTTTTACTGCTTACGTAATGCCACTCAGGGATGAGTGAGGCTGGTCACTCACAACTTGCCTAGCCCCGAGCTCCTACGCTCTTCATGGGGCGGCATAGGATTTGATAATGTATGGATGGAAGTAGAACTGGAGGATAAGTAAAGCGCACAGATATAATTTTAGTCAGTGAATGACAGGAAAGCTGAAGCCAGAGAGTGGAGAATTCAGAAGATTCAAGTTCAGGAATATCAGATGAAGATATGTCGTTGCATACATATACACAACAGCCACCTATGACTTTGAAGTGAGTATAGAGAAAGTAGGAAGATGGAGAGAAGTGTCTGCTATCAGTCGCCTCAGACAGCTGAGTATCAGACACGAAGAGAAGTTGAGGTTTGGAGAAGGAGAGATGGTGCTCAACAGAGAGAGAGTTAGAGGAAAGGCTGCGAATGTTGCAGAAGTGAAGAAGAAATGAGTCAGACAGTGGTTCCAGGCATCTCGCTGGGTCGTCACCGGGAGAGGGGAGGATGACTGGGGCTTTGATGGTCTCACCCCCAGGGAGATTCCAAGGCTTGGTTATAAGACACCATTTTTGTTGAAGTTTGAGCAGGAAATGTAGAGTGTAATGTACATGTAGTTTGGTGTTGACAGTTAGAGGAACTTGTATTGGAAAGTATTCTGGCCTACGCTGTGTTACTGAAACACTGAAATAGTTCAGCAAAGGGGGATGGTCAGGAACTAGCCCCGAAGGCTGATGAAATTGGAGCTCCTGCTCTCCTTGTCATCAGCTTTCCATCCGCCTTGAGAGTACTGCCCTGCTTGACTGGTGCTACGGTCTACTCCCTATTTTATTTCATTGCTGAGTTCCAAAGTCGACTTTCTTAATCTTAACAAGGGTCTGGTGGTGAAATGGTTAATGAAGGCGGTATCTAATCCCTCCTTTTCGAAAACTCTCATGTGCTGAATAAAATAATCTAGCGGTTGCAAGATTAAAGAACACAATAGGTATTTGGAGAGAAGAGGTTAACGCTGTATGGGAACGATAATGACGACGTAAGGCACAAGTTAGTATGCATCTAGAAATTTGATGGGAGGGATGGAGGACAAAAATGGAAAGGGTGGATGGAAAAGTGCGGGCAGGACAGGCTGGAGTGGTGGTGTAAGGTGGGGCATGGCTTGGGGGATACACCCTATTCAGACTGGCACTGTAGGTGAGGTGGTATACTGGCACTGTAGGTGAGGTGGTATACTGGCACTGTAGGTGAGGTGGTATACTGGCACTGTAGGTGAGGTGGTATACTGGCACTGTAGGTGAGGTGGTATACTGGCACTGTAGGTGAGGTGGTATACTGGCACTGTAGGTGAGGTGGTATGGGTGAGGTAAAAGTACATGTAAAAATACTCTCCAACAATAAGAGAAACAAGAATACAGGCATGCAGCACTCCTGGACAGTGAAGGTCAGCATCTGTTCTACAGCTACACTGCATCTTACTCATAATCATAGCAAGTCCATCTCTTTCCTCCTTGACGCTTTTCATCAACAAGCGTCATCCATGGACAGAGATGCATGCCAAACCTCCTTCACATTTGGAGCAGACTAGTGTGGGGTAGTGAGAAGTAGAGGAGGATAACTATTGAATGAATCTGTCCCCGGCTGTACGTGACGCCTTGTTATAAAAGACAAAAATCTCCATTTGTACATACCAAGGTTGCCAGTACGGCCATTGGTGGTGGTGTAGTTCCTTCCTGTTGAAAACATCATCTCCGGACGGCCTGTTGTGGCCTTTTGTGCGAACACCTCTTTCATTGTGCTCACCCCGCTCACCAACACAAGTCTGCCCAGTATATCATCATCATATCATCATCATCATCATCATCATCACTAGTACCAACATCATCGTCATCACCATTTCCAGTACCAACATCATCATCATCATCATCATCATCACGAGCACAGTACCAAAATCATCACCATCACCAGGACCATCATCATCATCATCATCATCATCATCATCACCATCATCATCATCATCATTTTCGGTTTTACGTCTACTTTCTATGTTGAACGAGTCATATGGATTAATCTGATAATATGGTGATGTGTTGTCAAGTGAATTGATGTGACGCTGTAGCAGGAAATAAGTGCCAACATGAGCGTCCATTGCTTTAAAAAAGTGAAGGGGATTAGAACCCCATTCCCAGCCCATCCCTAAATTATTATACCTAAGACTAATTTCAGAGAAATGTGGTCTTAGGTAATAGGATACTCGTATATTTTTTACACAGTTGTCCTGCTCAGAAGTTATTTTTGTATTGATAAAACAATAAGCTTTTACACACACACACACACACACACACACACACACACACACATATATATATATATATATATATATATATATATATATATATACACAGACACACATACATACACTCATATATATATATATATATATATATATATATATATATATATATATATATATATATACACAGACACACATTATATATATATATATATATATATATATATATATATATATATATATATATATATATATATACCAGTACATATGGAGCCTCTGTAGTACAGTGGTAGAGTGTGCGTTTCGTACACGGGTGAGCCAGGGTTCGCGTCCCGCCAGGGTAATAAACTTTGGGAGTGTTCACCCGGCCACATACTGCATTGGCTGACACAAGGGGTGCTGTGGTTGAACCAGTGTCGCATACTATAAAGTATGCATGCACCCAGTCGGCTTGCGCGGCCCGATTGCACTTGGTTCACAGACTACACACACATCCAAAGCCACTCCAACACCACAATTACACTTACAAGCATTTCTCACCCGACATACAATCTCTACCAGACAGCCTAAGCCACTTGGTAGAGATACATTGGCTGTATCGCCCTGACTTCGGTCGGGATAGGCCGGTCGTGCAGTGGATACTCAAACGGCTGATGATGATGATATATATATATATATATAGATAGATAGATAGATATACATATATATACACACACACACACACACACACTTCCATGCATATATACAGACACACTTTCATGCACACGTACATATATATAATAATAATTTTTATTTTATTTATTTTTGTTATTTATCATTTTCTAATTTTTCCTTGGTTTTATATTTTTTAGACCTTATAAAGAAAAACCTAAAGACCCTAAAACTAATCACCTAACAGACAAATCGCTAACCTATACTAAATCCTACAGAGACAAATAGCTAGACCTACACTAATGGTAAAAATACCTCGACTAACAGAACACCATCGACTGCAGATATGTAATGCCTTTCTACATTACATACCTGTACTCATCACCTGCTGACTGTCAGTCGAGGCACAACCTAATATAGGGGACATCACAGTGGCGTACCTGAGGGGGGGCGGAGGGGGCTGTTTGAAACTGCTTCCCCGGCACCCAATTGAGGAGGGGGCCCTCAAAAGCCTTAAAAATTTATAAGCTTTTTTATTAATATTAAAATATATATATATTTATCATCCTGACAATCCCGGCTGATATATTAGATAAGTTTTGAGAATGAGGGGGAGCGAGATTATTTGCGGGGCCCCCCTCCAGGAAGGGGGCCCCGCAAAGAACCTAGCCCCCCGGGCCCCCAGATCTCTAGGTACCCCCCCTGGGACATCAGTATATGAAAGAGAACCAGACGAGTCAGGAACAGTTCCATATACGTCAGCTGTCGGCCCTAATTAGGACAACTTAATCAAGATGGTATAATGTATTTACATAATATGTACAAAAAGTGGAGAACCTCGCCCAACAGGTGTCCGGAATTCATGCAAATCATACAACACCCCAATTCCTGCAGCCTCACTATTCTAGGAGCATAATCAAGATAATACTGACAAGATATATTGGAATGTTATTCGCTACAAAACACACAGACCTTCCTGTCCTTTACCATGGAAATTTTTACCTCCTTATTTTTCATCAGCTTGTCCATTCCTTGTCCTTAATGCCCTATCCTCAGATTTTAAGGAGCTAAGAAAAGTACCAATCTCTTCTGAATGTACAGACTTAGCCATCCCTGACTTAGGTTTCCCAGTCAGTTGGTTAGTGGTTCTTTTCCCTATTTCAGCCTTCTGTATATTTTCAGCAGGCTTTACTGTTGCCTAAAAATGTTTACAGAGTCGCATTAAGCCCTCCTCAATCATCTCGCAGGAGAAATCATCCTTTTGGAACCTACCATACAGGGCATCCTTGGTTCTAAGTAGAGGCTTTAAGGACAGTTCTAGAAAGCACCCAATCTGCTGCTTCAACATCTTCGTAAGTACTATCTATCTATTGCCAGACGCCTCAATCCCGTTTGGGGTGGCCACAAACAAATCGCCTCCAAGTCGCCCTGTCCCCCGCCATTTCACTGCCCTGCTCCCAACTCACACACCCCTCTCTCATATACCTCTCCACCCCATCCCTCCATCTCATCCTCGACCTCCCCCTCCCTCTTGTCCCCTCCACCTCACTCACATACACTCTCTTCGTCAGTCTTTCACCCTCCATCCTCTCCTAATGGCCAAACCACCTCAGTGTGTTCCTCATAACGCTTCCTACCACATCCACATCCACACCACGACGCTCCTTTATATTCTCATTCGTCAGCCTGTCTCTCCATGTGACTCCACAGGCTCCTCTTAAATAACTCATTTCCACTGCTCTCACTCTCGACTTGTGTCCTTCCAACAACGTCCAAGCTTCACTTCCGTACGTTAGAGTTGGTATCACAATACTGTCATGTAGTAACTTTTTCACTTCCATGCTCACTTCCCTGTTTCTTATCACTGCTTTCAAAGAACCAGCAACCTTTCTTCCCTGCTGTACCCTTTCAAGCACTTCACCCTCCAAACCTCCATCCTTACTCATCACACTACCCAAGTACTTAAACGTACTTACATTTTCCAATTCCTCACCATCCAACCTCGCTGTACATTCACTGACTTCACCTCTCTCAAAGACCATCACTTTACTCTTCCCTACATTCACCTTTAGATTCCGTTTCTTACACACTCTCTCAAACTCATCCACCAAGCCTTGCAGCTCCCCTTCGTCTTCACTCAACAACACAGTATCATCTGTAAACAACAGTACAGGGAGTTTCCAAACACTATCCTCTCTCACCAGGGCCACTCCAACATCCATATATATATACATATTGATGTCCCCTATATTAGGTTGTGCCTCGACTGACAGTCACCAGGTGATGAGTGCAGGTATGTCATGTAGAAAGGCATTACATATCTGCAGTCGATGGTGTTCTCTTGGTCGAGGCTTTTTTAACATTAGTGTAGGTCTAGTTATTTGTCTCTTAGGATTTAGTATAGGTTAGCGATTTGTCTGTTAGGTGGTTAGTTTCAGGGTATTCAGATTAGGTATTTTTGATTATAAGTAATATAAGGTTAAAAATATAAAAAACTAAATAAAAATAATAAGAATAAAACTACAAAAGAATAATAAAATAAAAATTATTATATATATATATATATATATATATATATATATATATATATATATATATATATATATATATATATATATATATATGTACGTGTGCATGAAAGTGTGTTCATATGCATGGATGTTTGTATGTATGTATGTATGTATATATATATGTTCGTATATATATATGTATATTTGTGTCAATATATATACATATATATATATATATATATATATATATATATATATATATATATATATATATATATATATATATATTTGCCTTAATGACCAGAGGCTTCGGCCTCAATGGTCGACAAAAAAAAAAAAAAAAAAAAAAAAAAAAAAAAAAAAAAAAAAAATTAAAGGTTAGAACAGACAAACATATGGGTCAGTCGGGCAGGACAGGCAGCAGACTCAGGTCCCCTCCTTACTCAGCTGTAAGAGACCATTTTGAACCTTGTAATATTATACTTATGTTTATTTAAAAATATTAGCTTCTTTATCAAACATTAACTTAAGATGCTAGAATCAATATATATTAAGACCCGTATCCCATCTCTAAATAACACTGTGTCTGCAGTACTTTATTATGTTACATAATTCTGTTTTTCTACCACTGTGATAGAGGAAGAGAGAGAGGAGCAGATCAAGCCATGATGGAGAACGCACCTCCTGCTACTGCCTGTGACCCGTTGAGGGGGACATCCAACAGACCACAGTCTCCAGCTGCCCAGAAGATCAGAGGGACCGTGGCATAGTTTAATGTTAGGGCGTGGTATGGATTCATCAAGTGCCAGGATACTGGAGCTGATGCTTTTGTGCACCGCCAGGCCATCATTAAACCAAACCCACGGGACCTCCAACGCTCCCTTGGTGATGGGGAAATGGTGGAGTTTAGCCTCTTTGGGATTCCTAAGGGTCCTGAGGCTCAGGATGTTACTGGGATGGGAGGTGTGGCCATACAGGCTTCTACCTATATATACATGGCTACGTTTCACGGCCCAGGGACGCCAGGCCAGGGATCCTGTGAGTCCTGGGGAGATAAGCACTGTCATGGAGATGTGCATCACCACGGCGAATGCTTTTTGCGGGGGTGACAAGGGGGTTTTCCATGTTCTCCTACTCATTATCTTTGAGGAGAATGGGCTGCTTCACCTCGTCATCCCCGAGTGCTTCGCACGCGATGTACACTCAGTTCCTCACCGACAGGAGAGCCGGGCCCAGCAGCCATGACCTGCTGCCCCCTGCACAACACAGCAGAAGAGGCTATGGCTGGAGGCTCCTCTCAACGGGCAGACTGCAATTGCGATCACAAACCCAGCACCGGAAATGGACACAGCAACGGCCGAGATACACCATCTGCCATCAAAGACTGAGGAGGGGCAGGATTCTTTTGACATCATCTCCATGGCCAAGGCAGTGTCGACCAGCTCCTCAGCCAACGAGGTCATTGAGTCCTACCCTCTTCCGATAGTGAGACGCACCCCATCTTTTCTTCCCATCATGGACCACAAGGATCAGCTAGACGTATCCTCCTACCGACACTTCCTGACTCTCAGTGCCCACACCCAGTTGTACCAGCTCGAAGCTACCATCTACTCGAACCTCTACCATCTGCTCAGGGCTCCCGACCAGGGTGAGGCAATCCGACCAGTGTTGTTTGTCCGGGGAGGAGGTGCATCTAGCTGATCTTTGAGCATTCTACCACATGCTCCCTCCATGCTTGGCCCCCTAGATTGGCTGTCTCATGCGGTGCAGGATTGCTTTGTTTACTTTTTTGAGAGTTTGAAATATTTGGCCTAATAACCCACATTGCGGGTGATGACCGTTAAAAAAAAAAAAATACCTCTGTTATATTTGCCTTAATCACCAGGGGCTTCGGCCCCATTGATAGGTAGGCAAAAAAAAAAAAAAAACTACCTTCGCAGCCCCCTCTCTTTTTACTTTTTTTTTTTTTTTTTTTTTTTTTTAAGACCGTGTGTCTGTGTGTGTGTCTCTTCTTACACAGTAATGTGATTGATTTCTAATGTTCTGACTTGATTTTTTTCCCTTTTAGATAACTGATGACATTTTAAAATCGAAGCATTTGTAATAAATATGCTGCTCACGTCTGTGCTCATTGTTCTCTTCCTTCTGAAGCTGATCGTATATTAGGATGAATCTCCTGCTGAATGCTAAAGCTGATCTCGATGTCGATAATTGCAATGCATAACATAGATGGTAAAACTAGCAACACTGCACTTACTTAAATTACAGGCATCAGAACATTATATTTCCAAGGTATAATAATCTGGCCTCACCTGACGTTGAACATGCCAAAGCTTGCCATGTTGCCGTATTTCTTCCTGATGTCCTGCAGGAACTTCCTAGAGGGTCCCAAGGGTATCAGGTGGAGGGAACCGATCAAGGGCAGTATCGAAGGTCCTGTAGAAGAAGAAGAAGAGAAACCGTAAAACAAATGTCTATCAACAGCACGAAGGCCATTAAAGCTGACAATCCAGTTTTGCCAAGTCACAGTTTTCCCTTCCCCTAGAGAAAAAAAGGCAGTCAGTAACCGATTATTACTGGTGGATAACGAGAGAGAGAGAGAGAGAGAGAAAGTCCAAGAACGCAACCAGTCCGGGAGTTTCCAGTTGCAGGCTGGATGAGCTTACCACTACACCACCGACTCCCCTCCCTGTGAATGCTGTGGATAATGGGTCGTATTAGGTGTGGTTTTGGAGATCTTGTAATACCTTTTCCTAAGCGATTTATTTTGAAAATTATGCCTCAGTAGCCTCTTGTGTTCTTCTAATGCAAATTATATCGATATTAAAATGACATAAATAAAATGCAAGAGAAGTTGTTGTGTACGTAAAATAAATAACTCAGAAACAGGTACTACGAAGAGAACACAGGCCAGGGAGACATAAGGATAGTCAGCATTTTCCTTTTCTCGTCCTTCCTGGAAGAAAAAGAAAAATAGTTACACGTTATTTCTTCCCACAAGATTTGTTTCATGTGAAGAACAAGGAAAGAAAATGTTGAATCCTTCCACTTTTCTTCATTCCTGCAAAAACAGATCTTATTTGTACGACAATTTTTCCACACTATTTACTATATAGGAAGGATAAGGAAAGAAAATACTAAATCTTTCTGTGTCTCCTGTATTTCCTGCAAAAACAGGTACAAATAACAAGAAGGGAGTGCTTTTAAGAGGACTGTAAATTTGCTCTAAACCCCTTCAGCCCGAGGATGGTTTATTTTGCTTGACATCCCATAGACAGCAGACTCAGCTGGTGGAAAATTCTTGAGTCTGCCACCAGGAGGAATAGGGAGAGAAGAAGATGAAGAAAAAAATAAGATTAAGATGACTGATGATGATGATGATGATTATTATTATTATTATTATAAAAGGAAGAAGAAAAAAAGAGGAGGAGCAGGAGGAGGGAAAGGACGAGGATGACGAGAAAGGAAGACCGTCCCATTTCCGTGTTTCTTCCCACAGTCAAGTTCAGGAGACTCACCTGGCGGGAAGTTCTTGGGTTTGCCACCAGGGGAATGGTAGAGGAGGAGGATAATAAGGGCTAGGAGGATCGTCAGCACCCAGCTCGACGCCAGCAACTCCGCCAACCGGCTCAGTAAAACCACCATCTTTGTCTATTGGGAGGGAAAAATGGTAGTCAGCTGAAATTCCGTATTATGTTCATATTGAAATCCTGTGTTATATTCAATTTCCTTCCACCTGATAATGATCCCTAACCCCTTTCAGCTTAGTCGATGGCCAGGTGTAGTCAGACTGGAGGGCGGATCTGACTAGTAACCAAGGAGACTCGTTCCTAAATTGTAGCAGAAGTTTATTGAATTTCGCTCAAGCACAACTTAGTATCCAAGCTGTGACAAAAACCTTGTCCCGTTACATGAAAACAAACGATTATAGGAATTATAATTAATGACTAATTATAATGAGAAGCTATTATACTGACTATACTGACAGTCTGTAATTAGAATCTGTATTATAATGATTATATTGGGTGGCCGTAGGCCTATACTATATTAAGGGGCTGAGATAGGTAGCTATAAAGCGAGGCTATGTTATAATCAGTCTATTTAGAAGCTGTGTGAGAGGCTTTGTTATACTGACTATAATGGAAGGCTGTGTTATGCTGACTATAATGAGAGGCTGTGTTATGCTGACTATAATGAGAGGCTGTGTTATGCTGACTATAATGAAAGGCTGTGTTATGCTGACTTTTTTTTTTTATGCTAGGAAGAAGGAACCAAAGGCCACGAGCCCGAAATACTGTTCCTTCCAAGAGAAAAACGAAGTACAAGAGAGAGCCAAATTCAAGATCCGATCATTTGGAGGTGCCTGGACACACTGCGTTTGAAAAATTGGAGATCATAGCTAGCAGGAAATACAGACAGAGGGAGACAATTCCAGAGCTGACCTGTTGCATAAAAGAAGGACTGGGAGTAACGGTTAACTCCTGGATTAGAGAGTTGGACAGAAAAGAGATGAGAGTTTGCTGCTAGACGGGTGCTATGCACCTGTCGTAGAGGTGGAGGAATGCAAGCAGACAGTTCAGAGAAGCTGTGACCATTGAAGTAGCGACAGAAAAGAGATAAAGATGCAACAGTGCGGCGAAGAGACAGAGGTTGGAGGGAGCCAGTAAGAGGAGGAGAGTTGATGAGACGAAAAGCCTTTGACTCCACCCTGTTCAGAAGAGTTGTATGTGGGGAGCCTTTCCACACATGAGAGTTGTACTCAACATAGGGGCGGATAAAACCTGTGTATAGAGTCAACAATTGTGCAGGGGTAAAGAAGGAACAGAGTCGGCTTAGCACACCTATTCTTTTGGATGCAGATTTTACAAGAGATGTAATATGATCTGTCCAATATAAGTCCCGAGTGAATGAAACCCAAGCATGTTCAAGGATGATGCAGGAATAAAATGAATATTGTTAAACATTAGTGCGTATACCTGTGGAAGATTCTGTCGGGTTGATAGGTGTAAGAACTAAGTCTTTGATGCATTAAAAACAACAAGGTTATTTTTACCCCAGTCAGAGATATAAGCCAAGTCAGACATTAGGTGTGCCATAGCCTCATCCCTTGTTTGTTGAAGTAACTGCTGAGATGGACGTTGCAGGAACCGAATGGAATGGTGAAGGGTGGAGTCATCAGCATACGACTGGATAGGGTTTGATGTACAGCTTAGAAGGTCATTGATGAATAAAAGGAAGAGAGTAGGACAGAGCCCTGAGGAACACCACTGTTGATAGATCTAGGAGAAGAATGATGGTCGTCTACAACAGTGGCTATAGAATGACCATAAAGGAAGCTAGAGATGAAGGCACAGATAGAAGGACAGAAACCGTAGGAGGGCAGTGTGGAAATTAAAGATTTGTGCCAGACTCGATCAAAAGCCTTTGAGATGTCAAGTGCAATGGCAAAGCTTTCACCAAAGTCCCGAAAGGAGGATGACCAGGAGTCTGAAAGGTAGGTGAGAAGATCGCCAGTAGAGCATCCCTGACGGAACCCATGCTGACGATCAGAAAGAAGGTTGTGATAAGAAAGATGCTTTAAAATTTTTCTACTAAGAAATTACTCGAAAACTTTTGAGATACAGGATGTTAAAGCAATTGGACGATAGTTAGAGGGTTGGGAATGGTCACTATTCTTTGGGACTGGCTGAATGAGAGTAAACTTCCAACAAGAAGAAAAAGTACAAGTTGATAGACAAAGGCGAAAGAGTTTGCCTAGGCAGGGTGTAAGCACAGAAGCACAGTTCTTAAGGTCAACAGGAGGGATTCCATCAAGCCCATATGCCTGATTAATATTGAGGCCTGTGATGGCAGAAAATACATCAGCTGAAGAAATTTTAATGTCAGCCATGAGGAAGTCAGAGGGGGGAAGTGATGGAGGAACAGCACCGGAGTCGTCTAAGGTGGAATTGGAGGAGAAAGTCTGAGTGAAGAGATCTGCTTTATCAGTAAAAGAAATAGCTAAAGTGCCATCAGAGTAGAAAAGAGGAGGGAAGGATGATAGGTAAAGTTGTTAGAAAGGTTTTTTGGCAAGGTGCCAGAGGAGCAGGAAGAATTCGAGTTGGAGAGTTGAGAACATTTAGTATGGATGAAATTATTTTTAGCAGAGCGAAGAACAGACTTAGCACGATTCTGGGCAGAAACGTATAAAAGATGTGATTCAGGGGTGGGTTGGCTCCAGTACCCTGTATGGGCCCTCTCCTTGTTGTGGACAGTATTAGAATAAGCGTGATTAAACCAAGGTTTTCTTGCATTAGTCAGAGGATATGAGAAAGGAATGTATAATTCCATGCCCGAGAGAATAACCTCCGTAATGCGCAAGGCACACTCAAATGGCTGCCGGCCATGGAAGCAATAATCATTCCAGGGAAAATCAAAGAAGTACTGCCTGAGGGCCTCCCAATCTGCAACTCCAAAGTGCCACAGACGACGTTTCTTTGGAGGGTCCACAGGCCGTGCCAGAGCGATAGGACAGGTTAAGGTAATAAGGTTGTGATTGGAGGAGCCCAAAGGAGAGAAAATATTAACAATGTAAGCAGAAGGATTAGTTGTAAGGAAGAGGTCAAGTATGTTGGAGCTCTCTCCAAGGCGGCCAGGGATACGGGTAGGGTGCTGTACAAGCTGATCTAGGTCATTAAGGATAGAAAAGATGTAGGCTTGTTCAGCAGATGCAGTGAAAGGAGAGGAGAGCTAAAGGTGGTGGTGAATATTGAAATCTCCTAGAATGGAGACTTCAGAGAAAGAAGAAATGGATAGAATGTGTTCCATCGTAGAAGTAAGATAATCAACGAATTTTTGACAGTCAGTAGAATTAAGAGATAAGTAAACAGCACAGATATATTTAGTCAGAGAATGACAGGAAAGCCGAAGCCAGAGTGTTGAGAATTCAGAAGAATCGAGTTCAGGATCACGAGAACAACTTAAGTCGTTGCGTATATATACACAACAGCCACCTTTGGCTTTGAAATGAGTCTAGAGAAAGTAGGAGGATACAGAAAAGGGTTTGCTGTCAGTTGCCTCAGACAGCTGAGTCTCATTTAGGAAAAGGTGAGGTTTAGAGGAGAGATGATGCTCAACAGAGCGAAAGTTAGAGGAAAGGCCATGAATGTTGCAGAAATGAATAAGAAGTGAGTCAGACAATGGTTCCAGGCAGCTCAAGTCGTCACCGGGAGAGGGGCAGAAGGTGGGGGCATTTATGGTCCCCGCCCCTGGGAACTCCGAGGCTATGTGTTCTGCAGCCACGTTTTGATTTTGAATTTTGGAAAAGGAAGTGTAATGTGTATTGTGCATGTAGTTCGGTGTTGACAGTTAAAGAAACTTGTACTGGAGAGCATGCTGGCCTAATCTCTGTGTTACTGAGACACTGAAAAAGTTCAGCAAAGGGGGTTGGTCAGGATCTAGTCTTTTGGGCTGGTGAAACAGAGTTCCAGCTCTCCCTCTCATCAGCTTTCCATCCACCTTGGGAGTACTGCCTTACCCGACTGGTGCTACAATCCCCTCCTCAATAATGAGAGGCTGTGTAATGCTGACTATATTGAGAGGCTGTGTTATGCTGACTATATTGAGAGGCTGTGTTATGCTAACTATATTGAGAGGCTGTGTTATGCTAACTATATTGAGAAGTATGCTGTCTATATTGAGAAGCTGTGTTATGCTGATTATATTGAGAGGCTGTGTTATGCTAACTATATTGAGAGGCTGTGTTATGCTAACTATATTGAGAGGCTGTGTTATGCTAACTATATTGAGAAGTATGCTGTCTATATTGAGAGGCTGTGTTATGCTAACTATATTGAGAGGCTGTGTTATGCTAACTATATTGAGAGGCTGTGTTATGCTAACTATATTGAGAGGCTGTGTTATGCTGTCTATATTGAGAAGTATGCTGTCTATATTGAGAAGCTGTGTTATGCTGATTATATTGAGAGGCTGTGTTATGCTAACTATATTGAGAGGCTGTGTTATGCTAACTATATTGAGAGGCTGTGTTATGCTAACTATATTGAGAAGTATGCTGTCTATATTGAGAGGCTGTGTTATGCTAACTATATTGAGAGGCTGTGTTATGCTAACTATATTGAGAGGCTGTGTTATGCTAACTATATTGAGAGGCTGTGTTATGCTGTCTATATTGAGAAGTATGCTGTCTATATTGAGAAGCTGTGTTATGCTGATTATATTGAGAGGCTGTGTTATGCTAACTATATTGAGAGGCTGTGTTATGCTAACTATATTGAGAGGCTGTGTTATGCTAACTATATTGAGAGGCTGTGTTATGCTAACTATATTGAGAGGCTGTGTTATGCTGATTATATTGAGAGGCTGTGTTATGCTAACTATATTGAGAGGCTGTTATGCTGTCTATACTGAGAGGCTGTGTTATGCTGATTATATTGAGAAGCTGCGTTATGCTGAGTTGACTGAGCGTCGGTTATGATATGGGACAAAACTATGACAAGCAGACATTGCAAGAAAAAGAAAATAGTCGGTCTTATCAAGGCTGTCATAAATTATGATGGTTGTAATCGTTCACTAAAGGTAATGATTCTCTCTCTCTCTCTCTCTCTCACACACACACACACACACACACACACACACACACACACACACACACACACACACACACACACACACACACACACACACACATTGTATCAATGACAAAACTTGGCAATTACAGAACACAGAAAATTTAAGGCCCTCTTGCTAGAGGGGAGGAAAAAAAAGTACTGTTATTTCAATTTCTCTTCATTAAAAAAAAAAAAATCAGACATAAGGTGAATGCTTTCTTGCTTGTTAGTCCACGAAATTTTGACCAAATGACAAAATTATAATGATTCGACGGATTTTTTCGTTACCGGTGACCAATGCCTTTCAGATAAAAAAAAAAATAAAAACTGTGTTCGGTGTTATACATCCGAAAATGGGAGAAATCAACCTTTTTCACTCGCATTCAGTCTTTCATTTGTCGTTTTTAATGGTCCAAAGAAATTTTGAAGCATTTATAACTAGATCCAACTGATATAGGATGTGATGGAGGGATGGATTAGGGAGGTATAAGAGGGTGGAGCGTGTGCATTGGAGAGAGGGCAGCCAAATAGCACATGGAGATTTGTCTGTGGCCACCCCTTACGGAATTAAGGGTTCTGGCAGGAGAGAGAGAGAGAGAGAGGAGGGGGGTCTGGCAGTATATATATATATATATATATATATATATATATATATATATATATATATATATATATATATATATATATATATATACCAAATCAACAGTTCACTAAAAGATCAAACTCTCCAAAATGGTTTGATGGCAACTGTGCCAGAGCAACAGCCCAAAAGTCGTTAGCATTTAACTCTTACTTAAAATAAAAAACATCTGAATCACTCT
The DNA here is from genome assembly GCF_032717465.1 of Coenobita brevimanus. Taxonomy (NCBI): domain Eukaryota; kingdom Metazoa; phylum Arthropoda; class Malacostraca; order Decapoda; family Coenobitidae; genus Coenobita; species Coenobita brevimanus. The sequence goes on from NC_136975.1 coordinate 184,422, forward strand.
CCCAATTTAAAATTGCTAGAAATCATGCAAAAGCTGTATTAAATCTATCTAAATCAAACTTTCTTCAAAAGCAAGCATCAAAACTACTTAACAACCCTAATGACAATAGAATATTCTGATCAACTCTTAATTTTTTCAATAATAACTTTAACAAGTCATCTTCCATTCTCCCACTAAAATCTTCAGATGGCAACATTACAAATGACCCACGTGGGAAAGCAGATATCTTTGCCAGTACCTTTGCCAGAAACTCTACCATAGACGATACCAGCCAGAATGTCCCAGTACTGGAACTTGATTCTCCCGAAATTACCCCACTTAAAATACAGACAAGATACGTAAAATCCATCCTAGACAATTTACCTACCAACAAAGCTCCAGGCCCAGATGGAATTCCGCCAATTGTTTTGAAAAAGTGTTCCCCTGAACTTGCCTCTGTCCTAGCTAAATTATTCAGATTATGCATACGTACTACTTTATTCCCAAACTCATGGAAAGAAGCTAATATCCGCCCAATTCCGAAGAAAGGAAGTTCGTCTGACCCCTCCGATTACAGACCAATAACTGTCACATCTTCTCTTGGTAAGGTATTTGAAACTTTAATTAATAAGCACATTGTTAAACGTCTTGAATCCAACAATTTAATTCGTGATAGACAATATGGTTTTCGCCACGAAAGATCCACCATTGACATACTCAATCTCTTAACTCATACCATCCATCATTCAATTGATCTTTTTGGAGAAACTCATGCAGTAGCTCTTGATATCTCTAAAGCTTTCTACAGAGTATGGCACCGTTTCCTGCTGTCCAAACTCCCTTGCTATGGACTAAAGTCTTTTGTTCCTTTGATTTCTTCATATCTTAGTGACAGGAAAATAAGAGTAAAAGTAGATGATGTATATTCCAATTTCCACTCAATCAACGCCAGCTTGCCGCAGGGATCAGTTCTGGCGCCAACCCTATTTCGGTTCATATCAATGATCTCTTATCTGTCACCCACAATCCCATTCACTCATATGCAGATGACTCAACACTACATAGTTCATTCACACTCAGACACCCATTTACAAAGTCTAATATCTCTACCTCTCAACTCAGTACATCCATCTTCATAAATCAAGATCTATCTACGATCAGTGAATGGGGACAAAACAACCTTGTCTCTTTTAATGCTAGTAAAACTAAATATATACAGTTTACTAATAGACAGATATTGCCAATTTCGTACATTACCTTCAATGCTACTAATATTCCCATCTCCAAAAATATTGAAATTCTTGGTGTCTCACTTAACAGTGCCCTCAGCTGGACCTCTCATGTCAGATCACTTGCTAAAACCACCTCAAAGAAACTTGGATTATTGTACAGAGTCCGTAACTTCTTCGCCGATGAGCAGTTAGCTATAATTTATAAGAGTCATGTGCCGTTCTCAGCTTGAATATTTCTCACCCTTGTGGAATGGTTGTGGAGAGGTTGCATTAAGAAAAGTAGACAAAATTCAGAACAAAGCTATTAGAATCATTAACAACCCTGTCATTACATATAAACTACCCCCCCCCCCTGCATGTAAGAAGGAATGTTGCCTCCCTTGCATTATTTACAGATATTTTTTTGGCAAATACTCAGACGAAGTTGCGTCCATGGTGCCACCTTTCCATGCCTTCCCTCGTGCTACACGGGCATCTGGTAGCGCTCATGACTGGAATGTCACTCAGCCATATTGCAGAACTTCTGCCTATCAGAATTCTTTCATTCCCAGAACTGCATCTCTCTGGAATTTGCTTCCTCAGAGTTGTTTCCCTCCAAATTTCAACCCACAGCTGTTCAAGTCTAACTGTTACAGATATTTAATGAACGGAGGACGCCAGTAATCTGGTCTATGGATTTTTTTTTTTTTTCACTCATTTGTTTTTCCTTCCTCCGTTCTGTTATTTATAAAAAAAAATAGATATAGATATAGATATATTCGTAAGTATATAAAGTAGGTACTATCACGAGCATTAGTTTCTTTACCCCCATGGCAAGAGCTAAGTCTAAGTCCCGGCCATGCATTCGAACATTAGCCAGTCAATAGTAGTCGGTTAATGCTTCATGGAATTTGGTGGGGCTCTTCCCACAATATTACCCTCATCTCTCACCATCATAAATAACATGGGATTAGTTATCGTTTGTAAAGTGATTCCCACATGCGTTTCTTTCAGTGTATGCCGTACTGTTTATATGTAATTCTCGATATCGTTCTAGGTCCCCTTTCAACTCATTTTCTGTCTGATACTCTAAAGCATCTGTCTTAGGCGTCCTACTTTCATTCTAAGAAGCTTATTTCACAGTGGCAGTGGTTAACAAGAGGATGATATACGAACATCCTTTAAACTTCGTTATAATTATTCATGCCAGCGGAAAAGATGCTGAGTCCGAGTGAAGGACGCTGTCGTACTGAAGCATATCTGATCATTGTGAACCGTCAGTGTTCGTTCGCCTGGTCCGTCTCCAACCGTGACTTCGACCTTGCTATCGTCAGGGTGGTAAAGAAATTAATGCTCCTGATAGTACATAGCATGGAAAAGCAAGATATCTTAGAAAACAGTGTTTATATATATCTATATCTATCTCTCTATCTGTTTATATATAATATATATATATATATATATAAATATATATATATATATATATATATATATATATATATATATATATATATATATATATAATGTGAAAATATTGTGACAAAGATTTGTGTTGTATGGCGTAAGAAAAAAAAATAATATAGAGCATGGTTCGTATAAGTAAGTCATATATTACGAATATCCATAACAAAAAGGGAGATATTTTTGCTTGTTTGTCTGAATTCAGTGTAAACAAGGAGTAAGCAAGAAGGTATGAGGAGCACGGTACGCCTAGGCAGACGGCGAAGTGCCGAAAAAAAGTGGATTTTGGTCATTTGTTTTCCCCTCCTCTCCCCGTTGTTGCTTGCCTACCTACCGGTCTATTGATAACGTCATCCCATAGCCAAAGGTTTGTACTTTCATCTGTTTACTTTTTGACTCTAGGTTAAGTAGTTTTGGGATGGCAAATATTTGAAAACGGGGCAAAAAATTGCTGATTATCCCAGACTGGGAGGGTAAGCGGCCTAGCCCTTAGCCCGGGATTAAGGGGTTAAGGTTCGATGTATTTTCTAAGATTTAATAAACTTGTCTTTTTATTACGTTCAGTTCTTTCCACTTGCGTTCACTTCAGATGACCAAGTAGATTACTGATGATTTAGCAAAATAGCCGTTTTGCATATCCTTTTGCAGTTTGCATATTGACCAACCAGGTTGCTTATGATTTTGCAAACAGACTAAAACTGTGGTCCTTTTGCAAAATGCCAAGGCATTTAAGATCATTTTTGCAAACTGACCATCGTTTTGGTCTTTTTGCAAAATGCCCAGATATTTACGGTCAATTTGCAAATTGATCACGGTTTTGGTCTTTTGCAAAATGACCGGGCAGTTTGCAGAATGACCAATTTCGCAAAATGATCGTAACAGATACAGAGATAGAGAGAAGGGGAAGGGATTAAGGCGTCTGGCAATAGATAAATGGATAAAGAGAGATAGATAAAAGAGAGAGAGAGAGAGAGAGAGAGAGAGAGAGAGAGAGAGAGAGAGAGAGAGGGAGAGAAAAGAGAATCGTCACCGAGATGTCACCTGTAACGAGAGCCGCGGAATACACTTTGTGCACAGCACCGCCTAGTGAGACTGTGGTGCAATAGCGATAAGACGTACAGTATATTCTTCCATTCCCCCTTCCCCCTCTTCATCAAGGACACCCACTCCACACTCCCCAGTTATCCCTCCCCCCCTCTCTCCACACATCCCTTTTACTCCCCTTCTCCACCCACTCCATTGTTCTCTTTTCTCCATCCTCTGCACCCACTTCACATTCCCCCTTTATCCCTCTCCACATTCCCAACCCACTCCACACACATCCTATCATCCCCCTCTCCATCCACTCCACACACCCCCATCACACCTCGCTGAGAGGGGGTCACCTTAACGTGATGGCGGCGGTGACGATGGTGGTGGTGGTGGTAGCGATGGCGGCTGTGGTAGTGATAGTTGTGGTGGTAATATGATGGTGGTGGCGATGGTGATGGTGGCAGTGAGGATGCTGGTGGTGGTTGCGGTGTTAATAATGATGATGGTGGTGGTAGTGGTGATGATGATGATGATAAGTGACTAGGCTATAATGATACTAATGACATGATGACGATGATGATGATGATGATGGTGGTGGTGGTGTTGGTGGTGTTGGTGGTGGTGGTGACTGATAATGATAATGATGACTGGTTTTGGTGGCGGTAGTGGTGGTGATGAATGAGTGATAGTGATGATGACAGTGATGATGATGATGATGATAATGATGATGGTCGTGGTGGTGTTGGTGATGATGATGGTATTGGTGACGAGTGATAATGATGATGATAGTGATAGTAATGACGACGACGACGATGATGATGATGACGATGGTGATTATGATGATGATGATGGTGGTGGTGACAGTGATGATGACAGTGATGGTAATGATGGTAATGGTGATGATGACGATGATGATGATTGTGGTGGTGGTGGTGGAGGTGTTGGTGGTGGTGATGGTGCTGCTGCTGCTGCTGCTGCTGCTGCTGCTGATGATGATGATGATGATGGTGGTGGTGGTGGTGGTGGTGGTGGTGGTGGTGGTGACAGTGATGGTAATGATGGTGATGGTGGTGGTGGTGGTGGTGGTGGTGGTCATGATGATGGTGCTAATTACTTAATGATGATGATGACGATGATGATAGTGGTTGTGGTGGTGGTGGTGGTGATGAGTGAGTGATAGTGATGATGATAGTGATGGTTATAATGATGATGATGATGATGATGATGATGATGGTCGTGGTGGTGGTGGTGATAATGATGGTATTGATGATGGGCGATAGTGATGATAATAGCGATAGTATTGACGACGACGACGACGACAACGATGATGATGATGATGGTGGTGGTGGTGGTGGTGGTGGTGGTGGTAATGGTGCTGTCACAGGAGTACTGGCATGACGTCACTCGATGGCTCAAATTCCAACAATATCAAGCATGTATACCAATATTCCATCCAGTCTACTGATACACCCAAAACAAAATTGTAGTTGCAACGGAACCTGTTTTTTCCTTAACCATTTTCATGTAGGAACATATTAAAAATCAATAAAAATCAAACATACGGAACACCGCGAAATTTGTGACTCAGTTACTATGACATTTTTACCAAAGTTGCGGAGAAAAATTAGGGTAAGGTTCCTATATCATTTCATAACATTTACTTTATCGGGCACATCTTGTCCTTCTTGGTCTCATTTGATGCTTTTTACAACTGGCTCTTACAATATGAAACTTTTATTAGACACAGGTCAAGATACCTTAAAAAAAAAAAAAAAGCAAATTAAGGTAAAAAATAATAAAACATGAAAATCGAGTTATAATTCTGAGCGTGTTTTCCATAAGTGGCACATACCAAGACCAGGTACATAATGACCATATGAACAATATAACACATATACATACATTATGTACTTAATCTTGATAACTATTGCTGTCCGCATCTTGCATTGTATAATTGCTGCAGTGAATGCCTTTACACTCTCCACATGCCAGCGAACATTCTAACCCGTACTTCCGGCATCCATAGCGTTTGGTCATACAACCCGATTTACAATTGCAATGAATATCCTTCACAAAACTCTTAGGGGCAGGATGCATGTCCATGGTCATAAATAGTGACTTTGACCATGGACATGCATCCTATCCATTCGGAATTCCCAGCGTCACCAACTCCATAGTTACGAGTGATCGCCAGCTAATTCAGTATGGAAGTGGGGCTACCCTTGTTGAGACCTCAAGTAGCATATTTTCTAAGATCTCCTCCCGTGATAGTTACTGATACACCGTGCGTAAGCTTTTCATTTAGGGTGATTTTGTTGTTGTTGTTGTGTGTGTGTGTGTGTGTGTGTGTGTGTGTGTGTGTGTGTGTGTGTGTGTGTGAGAGAGAGAGAGAGAGAGAGGCCGTGGCAACGAACATTCAAGCACTGAGTGGCCTTCCTCCTCGCCCCTCCCCTATCTTCCGTCTGTGTACATGGCAGCAGATGTATCGCTGCCCACGCATAGGCCTTTTAAGCGTTGACATTCTTACCAAGGTCACTACAGACAAGTGGCACCCTGCAAGGCACGCAGGCATTATTCTTCAGTAGTTATACTAATTTCCTCGATGTGCTTTAGTGCTATAAATGCAGTAAGACAGTTACTAGAAACCATAAAAGACACCGGGTATGACAGCGTTCATCACATATACCCAAGTCTCTAGCTGCAACTGTGGTTTGAAACCCATGTAATTTAGTTTTCTAAAGAACAATGTCAACTAGTTTCTGTCGATATGTAAATACCTCAGCTATCATTTGTTGTTTATTTCTTGAAGATCTTTTCCGTACCCAATCCAAAAATATTCCCTAGATTTGCATCACCCAGGTTGAACAAACTGCGCCTCTCATGCTTATGTGTGATATTGTTCATGTCCCTAAGTGCCTCCGTTCCACGAGATGGGATATCTTGGATCACGATGAGCATGGTAGCTTTTGCCTGATCTAATTTCCATTTTGCTAGCTTCATGAATGCAGTCACTTCCTTTGTGTCATTAGCTTCTGAGGCAGAACTTATTATACTGTAGCTTCCAGTGTCCTCAGTTGCTTGACAATATTCTCCAACAATACCGGTAATTTATATTAGAGGTAAAACTAATTTCAGTACTCATATCTTTCACTATTGCTGTCAAGGCCATTGGTTCTATGAGGCATCCTTGCCTTGTTATATGTTGAGGGTCTAAGTGAGCTGATCCTCTTGCCATACAGATGAGAATCCATGGTACAAGTCCCCTCATCGTTACCTACTGAGGAAAAAAAATATTAATTAGCTAATCCAATGATGCTGAGGTCAGTGATTGTGATCATGTGCATTATAAACTGGCTCTTGGAGAACAATAACTTTGATCGCTGTTTCACTTATAGGAGTTTAAATCGATACCTAGATCATGTAATATGACGCTGTATTGTGGCATTTGTAACAAGAGTTGCACCTATTTTTGTTTGTTTGTTATGCGATCTCAATTAATTTTCATCGTTTGTATTCAGTTTTTCGGTGGTGTCTAAGGTTACATAATTGCTGGCTAATTTCCTTGGGACCCGTTTTAAATGATCAACATGAATTTACTTTTCTTCGCCACTCGACAGTGACTTAATTACTACCTTGTTGGCTGTCTTCTTAGTTACTCTATATGAGCCTTCAAATTTCGGTGATAGTTTATTGTCTCTAGTGTGAATGATACCATAGAGTCAGTGTCTCCTATGCTGTCACTTGATTCCTTTGCCTTTTTATTAAATGGCTCCAACATTTCATCCTTGGACATCGATAATTGTTTCACCATTTTATGTATCTCCTGGAATTCACACAAACTTTGTTTAGGATAATCGTCATATAGTATACAGGTAACCTTCCAGAATCTCATGTGGCAATTTTGTGTCTGTCCCGTAGATAATGAATTGGGGTGTCTCCTATAGACTTGTTTATTGCACAGTTAATTGATGTTTCCACTCTGGGAATCCAATCATCCCAGCTTGGATAATTTTCATTGAGAATGTGTCGTAGCACACCCAACATTTTTTTTCTCTCTCTCTCTCTACCAACCCATTGAATGCTAGGTGATAGGCTAAGACATTGACCTTTTTTATAATGTATAGTTTACATATTTTTTGTAAGATTTCAGAATGCAATTCACCTCCATTATCACTTATTAATACCTTTGGTGTGGCGAATCTACATTTTATATGGTCTACGATTACCCTTGCCACTGTTTCTGCTGTCTTATCCTTAATTGAGGCTAAAATCACATATCTTGAGAAATGATCTGTAGCAACGAAGAGATACCATTATTGTAAGATAAGGGTACCTTGAATAAGTCAACCACGACAATGTCCCGCATCTGGTTAGGTACAGGATATTTCCCTATAGGTGCAGGTGTTAATGTGTAGCCTTTGTGTCTCGCACATGACTCTCATCTGTCTATATGATTGTATCTTTTCGTAACGATGGCCAGTAGTATAACATACGGGCTTGTCTGACCGTCCTATCTTTGCCAGGATGTCATGCATGTGGACTATCGTATATCATCCTTAATACATGAGGTATCATTTCATTAGGTACCACTAGTTGTCTGTTATTTCTTCTATGATTTCGATGTCCTGTGTTGATCCTAAAAGGCATTGTCGACCAGTGTGAACTGTTTGCATGTCCTCGCCACTCTCCAACTTGTATATAACTTTAGACCACGTTGGATCAGGTCTCTATGCTTTTGAGATTGCATCATGGTTGGGGATATTTTCCTGTAGACCTAATGTTGCGACATGAATTGTCGTCAGGTTCATAGACAATGCGTTCGTGGCTGAATTTATTTTGCCTTGGATGTAGTGAATATGTACATTATAGTTTTCAACTGTCAATTTCCATCTTGCTCTCCTCCTAGAGAGGAGTTTTTCTTGGAACATGCCCACGTGCAGTTTATGGTCTGTGAATAGGTGAATTTCGTAACCATATACCAAATCTCGAAACTGCTTGTGCCTCTAGGTCTGTAATGCAATAATTTTTCTTTGCACGTTCTATTTGTCTGCTAGCGAATACAATTGCTGATTTTTTCCACGCGTATCTTCTTGAGTCAATACAACCCCTAATCCTTTAAGAGATGCATCTGTGCAAATTATTGATGGTTTTGTGAAATTAGGATAGGCCAAGCAAGATGCACATGTACGTTTACCTTTTAATTCATTAGATGCCAGTTTTTGTTCCTCTCCCCACTGATATACAGCTTGTTTTTTTTTAGTTGGTGGAATAATGGTTCTGCTTTCTGGGACAATTGTTGTATGAACGATCTGTAGTAACCTGATAGACCTAAGAAAGTTGTCTTATGTCATCCACATTTGTGGGTTCAGGGAAATCCCTTACTGCTTGTATTTTGTCCTCAGAGGTATGAATCCCCCCCAGCATCTAGTCTGTGGCCTAAGAATTTTATTTCCTTAAAGCAAAATTTGCATTTCGACAGCTTAATTTTCAAACCAGCACTGGTTAACTTGTGTAGGAGCTGGTCTAATTTCTGTAAATGTTCATCTATTGTGTGTATTGCAGTTATGATGTCGTACAAGTATACAATGATACCATTTCCTAACATTCCTGATAGTATACAATTCATTAATACTTGGAATGTGCCTGGCACTGTTCTTAATCCAATCGGCATTCTTTTATATTGATAATGCCCTGTGTTGAATGCACCGTGTTTGCGCGACTCGTTATCGAGTGCAGTTTGATAATACCCATTAAGCAATTTGACTGTGGAAAATACATTATTTTCTGGTCCAATATTTCGCAAGACGTCACATAGCAATGGCATAGGAAACCGGTCTGGGATTGTGTGTTGGTTTAATTTACGGCTATCGACTACCGCACGCACTTCACCATTTCATCTGGGCACGAGAAATAATGGGGCATTCCACGGGGAGACTGATTGCTCAATAAGACCCACTTTTAACATTTCATCAACATATTGATTTGCAAGGGTACGTTGTGAGTGTGCTACCCTATAGACTGGTACATATATTGGTTGTGTGTCCTGGTGTACATTAATCTTGTATTTAATCAGGTTAGTACAACCTAATATTTCTCCAGGTAATGCGACTGTCTGTCGGTGTTTTTGTAATAAATCCAGTAGATCATTTTCCACATCAAAATATCCTGGGTGAATCAAATTCTCCTTTATACACTCTCTGTCCATCGATTTTATCTTATTTGATGTTCCAGCTATAGTTACTTCATGTATAGGAGCAGGAAAAGTCTCTAAAGTGCATATACAAGTCCTTCTTTTAATCTGCACTTCTCCATTCATCTAATTTATTAGGAACACATGAGTTTCCCCATCGTTATCCACCTGACATAAGGCGTTTTCTACCGAAAGTCCTTTCACTTTACATGATTCATCTGAGACAAGAAGACTACCATTCTTCAATTTACTCTTTATGGTGACTTTCATATATGAATTATGTGGAATAACTACATACTTGGTGAGATGTGTGAGGACTGATGTTGGAAGTTTACTGTCACCTCGGTCCCTGAGAAATGGGGACGGTAGGAATGGGAGGTTAGGTGTGGGTGGATGTGTACCCTCGTCAGACTGAATCGTCCTGCAAAGCTAAGGTGTTTGATCGTTCCAACTCCCTTCGATTTTCTGTAATTGTTGGGTGACATTTCTGGTGAAATTCCTCTATGAATTCTCTGTCGTATTGTATCTCGTTCATGTGCGGGAGTAATAAGATATCTGTTTTCCTCATGGTTTTCAAACCCAATAACATTTTAGCCCTTATTGCTAAATTCTCTACTATATAGAATAGTGGAGATTGTTCTCATAGTCTTTGTAAATATATGTCTAAGTGTATCACGCCCTTTACGGTTATGTGTTTGCCATCTTCAGGATATAAGCCTAAATTAGATTCCTCCACGAAGGTTACTTTCTTTTGTTATTTCTAAAAATCCTCTTTAATTCCTCTTGTGTATTCACTGGAGAGCCTGAATCCAAGAATAATGAAATCTTTGGATCTGCACAGGAAGTTGACACCAAGATACACTCGTTTCCGAGTATGCTTCCTACTGTACATGCACTCCAGGATTTTTTATTTTATTTTTTTTTTTATGTATGGCCGTTTTTTGTCGTGGCATGCCCTTTCCCCAACTTAAAAAGATACTAACCTTTCCACTGTTTTGCAGAGTGACGTCCACTGTCCTATGTGTTTATGCTTTCTGCGATATGGCTCCATCCCATTCTCTTTATCTCTATCTTCCCTAAGTTTAAAGTAACATTCAGATATATTGTGACCAGGATTAGCACAATAATAACATAGAGTAGACCTATCTCCCGTATGTGACCCATGGGATGGCATTCCATATCTTGATTTTTCTGTGGCACGGTTTCTGCTTGGACTACGTGCAAATTTTTGAGGCTGCCTCTGGCCTGGTGTTTGCGATCGTTGCCTTGATGTCAGCCGTTGTTTTGTTTGTCTGTTCTCAGATCGCGATCGTTTTTGTTCTGTATTGGTGCTATAGATGTATTCATGGCTGTCACTGTGTCTGTGTTTCTCATTCTGGTTGTACTGGGTTGTGATATTTCACTCACCCCTGCTTTGCTGTAGTTCATCTCTACCTCGTTCATAAAATCTAATAAACACATTGTTGGGGTATAAGCTACTGTTTTTGCTATCTTTAATACCCTATCAGGTAATTTACACAGTGCAGCTACATAACAAAGTGTAATGGTGCAAGTAGCTTGTAGAGGTCATAATAAATTTTGAGTAAGACTTTTCCTTTCACTTACGGTACTTGTCGCCTAAAATAGGCACAATAATATTTGTACTTACTTTAATATTAAGGGCGTAAGATTGGATCTGAACTGCCCGCTATCCTTAACTCAAATACCCGCGAACCTGACGTCACTGTCCTTCCAGGGTGACGTAACGTTCTGCTTCCCCTCGATTTCCTAAAATCCTAGTAAAACTGAACTATCAAAAGCAGGCAAGTGCACGATAACAATCGTATTCGATAACCCTTCCTCTCATATTAAATTCATACAACCAAATTAGCTAAAAGAGAAGTTGGTAAATGGAAATTTTCCCTCGTCTCATCCCTGCGGCGGGTTCCCCTCTCGCGGCCTCACCTTTGTCTACAACATGACGCGGAGCGGAGGTGGTCAGGAATCCCTCTCGCATTCATACTTCCAATGGATTTGTAGGTAATTTTGCCCTCCTAAAGAGGTTAGTACTTACATATATATTCCTCACAGACACATTAAATGTAGTCTGAAGTAGTTTTAGCTTAAACTGACAAGTGATTAACATGAGAAAATTAATGAAGTGAACGGCATGTTGGAAAAAACCTTTATTCACCGTGGCAGCGTTACGCTACAGAATCATTCCTGCATGCTAATTTATAACCAGTGATTGCATTCCACGTGGTAATTGAATAAAAGTTAATCAATTATTACATTCCTAGTGGTAGATGAATAAAAGTTAGAATCTCTACCTTTTCAAGGTCAAGTGAAAAGAAACTGGGAGTTTAAGGGGTAAACTTACTTTAACTGTAACCTTAGCTCATAAAAATTAATTCCTTTTAACTAGTCTTTGCTAACTTTGCAAGGTGTACTTACTCATTACTGTGAACTTGGGATCACATATATTATTTTCTAGTGTGAATCAAATGAATTCCGTGGCGCTGGTGTTGGGGTAAGAAATGCCCGAGTAGAGAGATGTGTGGGTGGAGACACCGTACCTCTTAGTTACCTCGTCACACTACCTCTGAGCCCTACCTCATGCACCCTACCCACCTGTGTCAAGTATTCCTAGTATTTTTCAGTAGTTGTGGTCCTAAGTAGGCAGGAGAATGTGTGTACTTCGTATGATTATAACCTAGACTCTAATAAGATATAATGTTAAGTTAGCTGTTATATTACCCTTTGTCTTTATGCATGCAATAACGGGAGTTAAGGTGGAGACGGGTCGTGCTATTACTTGGTATTTTGGTGGCAGTTGGCATGAACGGGAAAACGACCCGTCGTTGCACACCACACTGACCCCCGTTACACTGGTAGGCAGTGGCGTGGTTTTTCCTAGGAGTTAGGAATGAGGTGTACTGTACTGTAAATTAACTGTACTCTTGGATAAATCACGAACCCCTAACCGAAGAGTTTAGTTCCCACGTTACCATTTCTCAGTGTGTGTGTGTGTGTGTGTGTGTGTGTGTGTGTGTGTGTGTGTGTGTGTGTGTGTGTGTGTGTGTGTGTGTGTGTGTGTGTGTGTGTGTGTGTGTGTGTGTGTGTGTGTGTGTGTGTGTGTGTGTGTGTGTGTGTGTGTGTGTGTGTGTGTGTGTGTGTGTGTGTGTGTGTGTGTGTGTGTGTGTGTGTGTGTGTGTGTGTGTGTGTGTGTGTGTGTGTGTGTGTGTGTGTGTGTGTGTGTGTGTGTGTGTGTGTGTGTGTGTGTGTGTGTGTGTGTGTGTGTGTGTGTGTGTGTGTGTGTGTGTGTGTGTGTGTGTGTGTGTGTGTGTGTGTGTGTGTGTGTGTGTGTGTGTGTGTGTGTGTGTGTGTGTGTGTGTGTGTGTGTGTGTGTGTGTGTGTGTGTGTGTGTGTGTGTGTGTGTGTGTGTGTGTGTGTGTGTGTGTGTGTGTGTGTGTGTGTGTGTGTGTGTGTGTGTGTGTGTGTGTGTGTGTGTGTGTGTGTGTGTGTGTGCAAATTAGATTAGGAACGGTGCTAATTTTAGTACTAATTGCATGCCAAGAAAATATACAAGATGGAACATTTGTGCAAGCTTGAAGCAGAAATTCCCTCTCCCAGTGATGACAATGAAATTAACAACCCTAGAGAGACAGCAAGCAGATGTGTTACCTGATAGGCCTGACCAGCTTAGGAACAATGAGACTGAGGATCTCACAAGGATCGTCGCATCACAGCAGGACATACTCCAAAAATTAGTAGATGAAGTGACAGAACTTAGAGCTAGAGATTACCCCACACAACCAACTGATAATACTCCAAACCCAGTAAATCAGCTCCTGGGTATAAACAATAATCAGGGTTGTTACCAGAACTTACAAAAACCTCCATCTACCATGATTTTCATAGAAGCTCTTAAGGTAACGCCTAAATCTCCCTAAACAGTTCGTTCAATCTTAAAGCCACGAGACACTGCCTTGCAATAATTAGAATTGAGTGGATTACGAACGGAGAGCCGCCTAACACGTTTCTTCGAAAATGTTGAATGTTGTGCCGCTCTGGATCATGAGAGAATTGCTGTAGCTAGAGCCAGGGTAGACTCAGATATTGCCGCCTTACTACAGACTGAGAAGTCCAAAGGCAATCTTAATTCCTGGGCAGATCTGAAGAAAATTCTCACAAAACAGTTTTCTAGTCCATGTGACGAACAACAAGTTTGTGAGAGCAATGAATTCGAGGTGTATGATATTTCCAAAGACCCGAGAAAATTCATCATTTCCACCTTAGAAGCAAAATTTCCCACAGGTGATTGGCTGAGGTAGGATAAGCTGATTACGTGCAAAATCCTTCAAGGCTTACCTAGTTACGTTCAGGATTAATTGACATTCTTCATGGGCAGTGATGTGTCTTTAGATAGATTTCTAAAAACGGTTAATCAAGAACGTCGAGCCATCAGTAATGACAGTGTATATGAAGTAAGGCAGTCAGCAGTAAGATGGGCCTGAACCCAAAGCTAAAATCCCAACTCAGCAACCCCAGTCACTGCATTCTCAAACCCCACATGTGGCAGAAGATAAGTTTGAGAAGTTACAAGCTTCCCTGAACCAACTATCACATCAAATGAAAAATCTAGCTAGATTTCAGAAACCCCCATGGTGTTCGTACTGTAAGACACGGACACACGATCAACGTAGCTGTCCACTGAACCCTCCACCTGGATCCTGTTTAGATTGTCTGAGGACGAATTGTCGTAAGGGACAAAGTGACTTTCCAGGACGAGATGGTAGGGCAAGGTGACTGGCTACAGAGAACAAATACCATGCCATAACACTGTTTGTGACTAACAGGTCATGCCAAGCTCTGACAGACACAGGTAGTGAATTCATCTTAGTGAGACAGTCACTGGTAACAGGTTAACCAATCTCTCAAAGTAGAACTATACCACCTCTTTCAGGCATTATAGGAACATCACTCAAAATTCTGGGTACAACTTACCTTGACATTTTCATAGGCCCTTCCAAAGTTGTAAAGCATTTGAGAGCAGTGATTCCCAATGGATACCCGAGTACAGATTTGTTACTGGGTGTTGACCTTGGAAGAGCCCCAAAGTCCTGAGATAATAGTCGTAAAACCTTTCAGTGGGCTGACCTGACTTACTCAGTTCATTTTGTTCACACTACCAGTGGCACTAAGCAAATCTCCCCCGGATTTTTCCACAGATTTCATCCATTGAATAAGCCCTATGCCCTTGTCACGTTGCTTTAGTTCTCGGCAGTGACACCGACTGATCCTGAACAGGGTGAGTGACAGAACCCACAAGAGTTGGAATTTGGTGCCATAAATGGTCTGTAATCCTTTTGTTCCCTTTCACTGAGGTTACCCTGTATCATAATTCTTCCATCACTCATGATTCTCATGTATCACTATGTATGTTAGATATAATCTTCTTGAATGGATTTGCATACTGTGGAGTAAGGTAGAGAGTCTAAAATTCCGCATTCCCTAAAACTTTTATTTACATTCACCAAAACAATTTACCACAATAGATTATGAACCACATTACACACCCAATAATGAACACCCTAATCATAATAACAAATATATATAGTTCTGCTATATGGGTCAGCAGATAACATCACTCAAATACAGATATATAGGCTACAGGTGTAAAACCACAACCCGGCTCTGCCGACCACCGACCAGCCCTCATCACCTCCTCCCTCGTCCCTGTCCAAGGTAGTTCTGTTCACTCCCTCCTCACCAGCTTCCTCTACAATGCTGTTCAGAATTCGAACGAATCTGAACCCCCGAAGTCCTGGACCCTCAACACCTGACGTCATCGCAACAGTGTGCCAGAGCATGGTCCATTCATTCAGTCTCTGTTCCAAATGTATTCCGAGGTAGCGAGTGGCGGTGGGAGATGCGGGTTTCGAACAGGAGGTGGATGGTCGGGTGAGCCGTGTCGTGTCTCATTGTCAGCCACGTAACACCTCCCTCCATAAAAGAAAGAAAGTGTTAGCTTTTTTAACAAAAATCCTCACATTCTAAAATTTTGTGGCTAAAGGGTTCAGAGATGGCAGGAATTGAGTACAAACGTGTAACAGGCTTCTTATTGGGCATTCCCACAACTAGGCACTTGTGACATGATTTACAATATTTTGGAAAATCTTTTGTAACCCCGGCCAATAAAAATGGTTGTTTTCTGACATCTTGTCAATTCCCACATGTCCTGACAATGCCGAGTCATGTGCAAAGCTGAGAACCTGCGACCTGTACGGCATGGGGGAGCACAACCTGGTGTTTTGCATACCACTCATCTCTTACACCCATGTGACGAGGCCTCCACTTATGCATTAGCACGCCACTCTTCTTAAAGTACCCCATAGGGACACCTGACCCTTCATTTTCTGACATAGCTAATTCAGCAATCTTAACCAACTTGGCATCACATTTTTGCTGATTTATAAGCCTGCCCTTTTCAGCAGGAAAATTACTTAGCTTGCAGTTATCAGCATCAGTCAAGTGGATAAATAACAAGGCTCTCTCTTCACCATCCACTTCTCCAAGATCACACTCCTTGGGTTGATCAGATGCACACTGACTCACATGGGCTGCCTTATTGGGTTCGTGGTCGCGTCTGACATTCCCGGTCTGCTGCATAGCCCTCGTGACCGCACAGGCAGGAAACACCTCCGTGGCGTTTGCTGCCACTGTCTCTCCGCTGTTTAGATCTGGGGTCCTTAGAACAGCTTCATTAATTTGGGGGTTACCAAATACCTTATCTCCTGCCAAGTCATTTGCCAATATAAATGATACACCATATATTGGTAATTTGGGCACCAATGCTACAGTTACATCTGCATCAAGGAAACTACATTCGAGATGAATGTTATATAATGGAGCAGTCACGTGCCCACATTCAATGTCTGCTAAAACAACGTTATCAGAAGTCTTCCTAGATAGTGGTAACACACCTTCCAGGAGCAGTGACTGCACTGCCCCTGTATCTCTGATAACAACAGGCTTTTTACCACTGTTATCATTAAGCATGGACACACTTCCTTCTGAACAAAATGGCTTGAATTTTTTCCTAATATTACCAATCTTATATGTATCCTCTATAGGCAAAGAGACATCTACTGGAGTTTTTACATCCTTTATATTTTTAGTACTGGCAAGAGCTGTTGGAACAACCTTGGACATTTTGTGCTTTAAGAACCAGCAGTTTTTAACAGTATGACCTAGAAACTTGCAATTAAAACACCCAATTGGCTTCCTTTTATTTCTAGAAGGGTTATGACTAGGGCTGGTGGTCTCTCTCTTAACACTTTTGAACTTATTCTTACCCGTCGGTGGAGTAGGTTGTGGTTCTACAAAATTTTCGGTACCTTCAACACTATGTATTTTATGGATCAGGGCATAATCCTCCGCCATCTGGCAGCATCATTCAACACCTTTACCCGGTTTTCATTTAAATATACCTTAATGCGGTCAGGTAAGCACCTCTTAAATTTCTCAACCAGTAACATCTGGCACAGCTTATCATAATCACGATCCTCATTTTCACTCTCACACCATCTACCAAACAGACTTTCTTTTTCTCATGCAAAATCCAAGAAACTTTGATCATCCCTTTTCAGAAGATTTCGAAACTTCAGTCGGTAAGCTTCTGGCACCAATTCATACCCTTTCAACACAGCACTTTTCACTTTCTCATAATCACGGCAGTCATCAACAGACATAGACATGTATATTTCTTGGGCTTTACCAGTTAACACAGACTGGAGTAGCACTGTCCACTGTTCCTTCGGGCAAGCAGAACTAACTGCGACTTTCTCAAAATATCTAAAATAATTATCCACTGAATTTTCCTGAAATGGCGGAACCAATTTCGCACTGCTAGCTATGTTAAAAGGAACTGTGGATGGTGCTGTTGCTCTAAGCTCTAACTCTTAATTTAATTTCTCTCTGAATCTCTAGTTCTCTCATACGGTACTGATTCTCTAGTTCCAGTTCCTTTATCCTCACCATATCACCATCATGCTCTATATAATCGAGTGCACCCTTATGGAGCAATTCTTCACCCACCATATACTTTATCAATTCATTCCCAATTTGAAATTTGAACCAACTTTTCCTTACACTAAAATCCAACTTTTCAGCAATTTTCAGTAAGTCTGCCTTCTTCAAATCAATTAAAACCTCCACTGTAGGTGACTGAAGGAATTGCTCAGCATCAAAAATCATTTTGAAAAGTTACTGCTACCTCCTTTAAAATTTAAATACACATTAGGTCAACAAAGAATTAAAATAGTGCAATAAAGTAGCAAAAGGATCCCGGTCAGGCCCCCAATTTTGTTACGTAGCTTTAGTTCTCGGCAGTGACACCGACTGATCCCGAACAGGGTGAGTGACAGAACCCACAAGAGTTGGAATTTGGTGCCATAAATGGTCTGTAATCCTTTTGTTCCCTTTCACTGAGGTTACCCTGTATCATAATTCTTCCATCACTCATGATTCTCATGTATCACTATGTATGTTAGATATAATCTTCTTGAATGGATTTGCATACTGTGGAGTAAGGTAGAGAGTCTAAAATTCCGCATTCCCTAAAACTTTTATTTACATTCACCAAAACAATTTACCACAATAGATTATGAACCACATTACACACCCAGTAATGAACACCCTAATCATAATAACAAATATATATAGTTCTGCTATATGGGTCAGCAGATAACATCACTCAAATACAGATATATAGGCTACAGGTGTAAAACCACAACCCGGCTCTGCCGACCACCGACCAGCCCTCATCACCTCCTCCCTCGTCCCTGTCCAAGGTAGTTCTGTTCACTCCCTCCTCACCAGCTTCCTCTACAATGCTGTTCAGAATTCGAACGAATCTGAACCCCCGAAGTCCTGGACCCTCAACACCTGACGTCATCGCAACAGTGTGCCAGAGCATGGTCCATTCATTCAGTCTCTGTTCCAAATGTATTCCGAGGTAGCGAGTGGCGGTGGGAGATGCGGGTTTCGAACAGGAGGTGGATGGTCGGGTGAGCCGTGTCGTGTCTCACTGTCAGCCACGTAACAGCCCTATACTTATACAAAATAATATATACCAAAAAAAAATAAGGTAAGTGATAGTGGTATACACCAGGAATTGGCTAATTATCACCTGACAACACCTCACATGCATTCATTCGCTAAATTCCCACGGTAATTTCCCCTTTGAATTATGCCTTGTAATCTATTTCTGTAATAAAACCGTTACTCCCAGCCCTTCATTTATGCAACAGGTCAACTCTGGAACTGTCTCCTTCTGTCTGTATTTCCTGCTGCCTATGATCTCCAGTCCAGTGTGTCCAGGCATCTCGAAATGAATGGATCTTGAATTTGGCTCTCTCTTGTATTTTGTTTTTCTCTTGGAGGGAACTCTTATTGCGGGCTCATGGCCTTTGGTTCCTTCTTCCTCGCATAAAAAAAAAAAAAACAATGATCCGAGGATCCGAGGGGGGACATCACATGGACATTATAATTATCTGAATTGGTTGTTAGAAACAAGTCCAATAGGTGAGGATTTTGATCGGGGTTTTCTGGTACACTGGTGGGTTGACTGACTGACTGGGTGAGAATAAATGAGTCTGCAAATAGCTCACATTCAAGACCAGAATCATCAGTTCTGGATGAATAAGTGAGCCATTCGACATTATGGACATTAAAATCACCCAGAATAGTAATATCTGATGCACTATTAATGTTGAGGACACTTAATGGTGCCTGAAATAGAGCATATTTTCCCTTGGAGACTCTCCTTAGAACCTTAGCGGTGTAGTCTGCTCCCAGGCAAAAATTAATCTGTCTTTGATGGAAAGATGATGGGCAGGAATAGAGTTAATTTGTTATTAGAGCCATATCTTTAAAGTGTGTCCTTAGAGAATGTCCTTAGGGCATCCTTGGAGTGTGTCCTTAGAGCATCCTTGGAGTGTCCTTAGAGCATCCTCGGAGCGTGTTCTTTGAGCATCCTTGTGGCTTGTTCTTTGAGAGTGTTCTTAGAGTGACCTTGCAGCATCCTTGGAACCTGTCCTTAGAGTCTGTCCCTAGAGCCTCTCCTTAAACGTAACGGTGAACTCTGGCGCATAATTAAACATGAGGTTGTTGATGCCTAGATCAGTCTCCTGCACCTGCACCACCTTGAATGTGAACCGCTGCACCAGGCACGAGATGAAGAGGAACAGCTCAGGGCGGGCCAGGGACTCTCCAACACATACACGCTTCCCTGCATAAATAAAGATATAAATAAGAAAAATATACAAAAATAAAAATAAATAAATAAATAGAGATATGAAACGTAAACTTTAATCGGTGACGATGTTCCAATATACTTTACCTGCCTACCTACCTACATTCATCATTCATTGCCAGACGCCATGTATCCCAAACGGGGTGACCAAGGGCTTAGAGTTAATTGTTTTACAGGGAGGGGCACTAATCCTCCACCAACCCCACTTGACACGTAGGGAGAACGTTATGCCAACAGCATCTGGTGTTCCCAGGCGGTCACCCATCCAAGTACTAACCAGACCTAACGTTCTCTCATAAATGCATCTTTAAAAAGTACTTATTTTCTCAGGGCAACAGGAGCCTTACAGAAGAGACATGAAATATGGTTACAACAATAATCAACTGGACGGATGGATCATTACACCACATACATACATATATAAAAGAATTAAAAATATAAAAGATAAAAAATTGTATAAAAAGGTCAGTACCTTTAATTCGGTGAGGTATTTTGAAAGTTTCACTCTTGCTTCCCCCAACACACACACACACACACACACACACACACACACACACACACACACACACAGTAAGTAAGTATTTGTTGACCGCAGTATCCAGTTACACATACAGGATTTCAAGCAATAATAAACCTTAGCATGATAAACAGCACATCAGATATTAGCAAACAATTATGGTCCACAAAACAACCGAAGTATTAAAGGGTTGATCAGTGCATCTATATAGCCTTAATGAAAGATGGAAATCATTACACTTCTGATTAGTACCGTAACTACAATTTGACCAATCACCTTTTTTAGGGGGGAAAAAAAAATCCCAATGATATATCATGGTTAGAATAAGAGCATACAAAACGAATTAAATTCACTTTAAAAAACATAGGTTATGATAAACATTATAGTACACACTAGCCAAAACAGGAAAGGACCTTATACACTATCTCCTCAATAGGAAACTGAGCATCGTCACCAATGATTTGACTCCAGGAAGTAAAGTTATATCTTGTACGTATGTGCTGAGTCAGTGGACACACCTCCAGTACATGCAACTCTGCACAGCACCACATGGACAGAGCCGCTCTGCTACCGGGAGACGTCCCCGTCCACGCCGATTCCAACGGCCCGTCTCAATCGCCAGATTATGACTGATTACCCACAGCCGACTAAATGCCACTCCGTGTACCTCACTAGTTTTACCAAGACATTTATAGATTTCGTGAACTGTTAAGGTAGGGTTCAACACATTATAAATTAGGCTTCTAGAAGATGTAGAGTTAGAAATTGATTGCTTTAAAGATTCAGTGCCGACTTTAACATCATCAACAGAATTATTAATTAAACTCTTAATGTGTTTACTTGTTGGTGTGTTAACCGCCATGGTCAGCACGCACGCACTGGCGCGCGCGCCTAAAAGAAAAAAAATACACTATGGAACAACCACTTTCAATCCAGTTACGTTTTTTGTTTTATTGCTGCTTTATTAGACGATTTTATTCAGGTTAGGAGACAGTTTTTGAACTCCACTACACGAACACATGCACACTTGCTTGGACACATTAAACTGACACGAGAGAATGATGTCAGCCACGAAGAAGCGCTATGGAAAAGGTGTAAAGATGAAGTACTGTCTTTTTCTGGCACTGATTTTTGTGAAATAAGCTGTAAAAGGACGAGAATCTGGGCCAAGTTAAAGTGAGTAAACTATAGTACGTGTGGTGGAATAAAGGTACAATTTGCGAATAAGATATATATTTAGTGCACATGTCCAGACATTTATATTCAGCCTCTCCATCATTGCTAATTGCACTGTAATACGAGATGCAGCTGATCAAATATAGCCATAGGCGGCCTATAAATGTTGATCCTGCCCACCGATTATCTGTTTTTAAACATACTACACTACGACATACTTTGTATTTTAGGTGGCAAAGGAAATTCCGAGACGCCTATTCCTTTGCGATTGATTTTGCGGTGGCAGAACGGGTAGAGAGGCGGCCTGCAGTCCTAATGGATCCAGGTTCTAATCCCGGCTGGGGCAGGGAACAGTTTAAGGATTTGAATTTCTTAAAAAGCAGACTTCTGATCTACCAGATGACCCGCCGACATGTCATAAAAATACCCCCGCTAATACCAATACACCAGTCCTGTATGAGACAGCCCTAGCATGTATTCAATATGGATGGTGGGTGTAAGCACCGAAGTGGTGACATGTGGAGATGTAGGAGGGCTACTGGGCCCCAAGGAGGACTGCTGGGACTTGAGAATAGGCCCTGAAGCCTTTGCCCAGAGTCGGATACGTAAAAAAAAAAAAAAAAATTATGGGGAGTAGACTGTAGTACCAGTCGAACAGGTCGGTACTTCCCGAAGTGGATGACAAGCTGGCGACAGGGAGAATTGGAACACCTGTTTCACCAGCCCTCAGGACCTGTTCCTGACCATCACCTTTTGCTGAACATTTTCAGTGTTTTCATAAACACAGTGTGGGCAAC
The DNA here is from genome assembly GCF_032717465.1 of Coenobita brevimanus. Taxonomy (NCBI): domain Eukaryota; kingdom Metazoa; phylum Arthropoda; class Malacostraca; order Decapoda; family Coenobitidae; genus Coenobita; species Coenobita brevimanus. The sequence goes on from NC_136975.1 coordinate 207,082, forward strand.
CATAGCCTACTCTCATAGTACCTCCACCTTCAACTGTCTACACCACACTATATGCACATTAAATATTCCATCCTTCCTTCGCAATGGCTGCTGCACTCTGCACAATTATCGGGAAAACTGGTGGTATCTCGGATTGCCACCACCTCCAAGTGTCAGGACACTTTCTCTTGCCTTTGAAGAAAATAAACTGCAATCTTTCGCCTTTGTCTATCAACTTGTACCTTTCCTTCTTGCTGGAAGTTTGCTCTCATACAGCCGGTCCCAGAGAAGGGTGACCATTCCCAACCCTCTAACTATCGTCCAATTGCTTTAACATCCTGTGTCTCAAAAGTTTTCGAATCAGTTCTTAATAGAAAAATTTTAAAACATCTTTCCTATCACAAACTTCTTTCTGATCGTCAGTACGAGTTCCGTTAGGGACGCTCCACTGGCGATCTTCTCACCTACCTTTCAGACTCCTGGTCATCCTCCTTTCGGGACTTTGGCGAGAGCTTTGCCATTGCACTTGACATCTCAAAGACTTTCGATCGAGTCTGGCATAAATCTTTAATTTCCAAACTGCCCTCTAACGGTGTCTATCCTTCTATCTGTGCCTTCATCTCTAGCGTCCTTTCTGGTCGTTCTATAGCCGCTGTTGTAGACGGCCATCGTTCTTCTCCTAGATTTATCAACAGTGGTGTTCCTCAGGGCTCTGTCCTATCACCAACTCTCTTCCTTTTATTCATCAATGACTTTCTAACCTGTACATCTAACCCTATCCACTCATACGCTGATGACTCCACCCTTCATTTTTCCATTCGGTTCCCGCAACGTCCATCTCAGCAGTTACTTCAACAAACAAGGGATGAGGCTATGGCACACCTAATGTCTGACTTGGCTCGTAACTCTGACTGGGGTAAAAATAATCTGGTTGTTTTTAATGCATCAAAGACTCAGTTTTTACACCTATCAACCCATCAAAATCTTCCACAGGTATACCCACTAATGTTTAATAATATTCAGTTTAATCCTGCATCATCCTTGAACATGCTTGGGGTTTCATTTACTTGGGACTTATCTTGGAAAGATCATTTTACGTCTCTTATACAATCAGCTTCCAAGAGATTAGGTGTGCTCCGTTCCTTCTTTACCCCTGAACAATTGTTGAATCTATACAGAGGTTTTATCTTTAATCATAAAAAGGGAATATCAGTGTGTAACAGGCAAGATAAATCGCTACAAAAAAGGTGCTATGAAGCCTCCAATGTCACCTACAGTCTCAAAAGTATATCGTAATCTCACCAGCCTAGGCTCACCAGTCCCAAATGTCGCGAAACCTCCACTCTTCTTGAGCCAGAAAAGATAATATTAGGGTTAACAGGCAGGATGAATTGGTGAGAAAAAGTTGCCACGAAGCCTCCAGTGCCACCTACAATCTATAAATATATCGTCATCCCACCCTCACGGACTCACCAGTCCCAAATGGCATGAAAGCCTCCTTCTTCTCCAGCTTGTCGTTCTCGTCCAGGAAGTTTCTGGGATCGAAGGTGTTGGGGTACTTCCACAGCGTCGGGTCTGTCATCAGCTCGTTCATGTTTGGCAGCAGAACCGTTCCTGGGAAATTAAGTAAATACAGTAAATCGAATGCAACTCTCTCTCTCTCTCTCTCTTTCTCTCTCTCCAGGCAATTTTGTTTCAAGTTTGGAGAAACTTTTTGAACTGAAGAGGTTAGACAATAGCCTTTATTTACCCCCTCCCCCTTTACGGTGTTGAAGTGGGACGCTTCATGTGGTGGCACCGATGTAATTGGATTGCTCCACTACCCAGTTATACAAATGTCCCTCAGTTCCCTCCCTATCCCTTTTATCTCCCAGAAGGAAGATTGTGGACTGCAGGAGGAGTGGAATTTCTGCCAGCAGTCCACTGGGTTCACATTTCAAATGAACCTGTGACTACATCCACTGCTGCTGCCACTGCCACTGCAATTACTAGAGGGCGCATCAAAATGATCTGATGTCAATGTGGAGGCTTCTGTGCTTTCCGTAAATAGATCAGTATTATATCGATTCTCAGGGAATGTTATGGCATCATCTGATATATGAAGTACTGAAGCATCCCAACATCGTGACCGGTTCGTAGAAAACTCCGGTATAAGAAGAATTTGACCATTTTTTATCGCCAGTGTCGGCGAACATCAAGGTGTCATGATAGACGGGACGAGCTCCAGTAACCACAATTACCACTATCCTTTAAGGTCTGTCTTGTCTACTGATGTCCTTCTTATCAACCAAAATTTATCGGCATGTAGTGATAAACTTTACAGTATGCCATACAAATTTTCTCATGTCCACGGGTATTATGATAAGGAAAGTAACATCGAATTGCCAGTGATTACCGGTATTTATGGAGAATCTATCTATCTATCTATCTATTGCCAGACGCCTCAATCCCGTTTGGGGTGGCCACAAACAAATTGCCTCCAAGTCACCCTGTCCCCCGCCATTTCACTGCCCTGCTCCCAACTCACACCCCCATCTCTCATATACCTCTCCACCCCATCCCTCCATCTCATCCTCGGCCTCCCCCTCCCTCTTCCCCCACACCCTCCACCTCACTCACATACACTCTTTTCGTCAGTCTTTCACCCTCCATCCTCTCCACATGGCCAAACCACCTCAGTGTGTTCCTCATAACGCATCCTATCACATCCACATCCACACCACAACGCTCCTTTATATCCTCATTCGTCAGCCTGTCTCTCCATGTGACTCCACAGGCTCCTCTTAAATAACTCATTTCCACTGCTCGCACTCTTGACTTGTGTCCTTCCAACAACGTCCAAGCTTCACTTCCATACGTTAGAGTTGGTATCACAATACTGTCATGAAGTAACTTTTTCACTTCCATGCTCACTTCCCTGTTTCTTATCACTGCTTTCAAAGAACCAGCAACCTTTCTTCCCTGCTGTACCCTTTCAAGCACTTCACCCTCCAAACCTCCATCCTTACTCATCACACTACCCAAGTACTTAAACGTACTCACATTTTCCAATTCCTCACCATCCAACCTCGCTGTACATTCACTGACTTCACCTCTCTCAAAGACCATCACCTTACTCTTCCCTACATTCACCTTTAGATTCAGTTTCTTACACACACTCTCAAACTCATCCACCAAGCCTTGCAGCTCCCCTTCGTCTTCACTCAACAACACAGTATCATCTGCAAACAACAGTACAGGGAGTTTCCAAACACTATCCTCTCTCACCAGGGCCACTCCAACATCCACTACCCTACCTTGTACCTCTTTTATTACCCCATCCATGTACAGATTGAACAACCATGGAGACATGACACATCCCTGTTTCAAACCAACTTTCAAAGAGAAAAATTCACTTAGTTCACCATCCACACGCACTGCAGCCTTCGCACCATCGTACATACTCTTCACAGCATTCAACAACTTCCCATCTACTCCATATATTCTTAACACTTTCCACAATCCTTGTCTATTTATGGAGAACTATGTTGTAAATAGCTTGATATGCTTCCTCACGTCGGCTAGAAAGGACTACCCGCCCCACTCACTAGCAGAAATCATAGTCATTTTACTCCCACGAAGAGATCAAGAAAAGCAGACTTTATATAATATTTTGGGGAAAGACGTACCGTGGCGACGTGACCCTGACAAAAAACGTAAAGATCTGAATGATTTACTGGACCTTCACGAGGAAGTATCTTAATCTAAAGAATATAAGTTTGTGCATGATAACCACAAAACAGTGGCTCCAATGGGGTTTGAAATATTAGCTCCACTGCTGTCAAATCTGGCTAGGGAGGTGGAAATAAATGAGTTCCTTCTAAATTCATGGACATGAAAACGGACGCTGTAAACAGCTGACACAATGAGGCAAGTGTGTGCGGGTGTGATAGACCTTAAATCCTAGTTTAATTCTACTGTTGCTGGATTACGAGAAGCCAGTAGGGATGTCATATGGGGACAACAAGATACATGATCATTGTGGAAGCTGACACCCTTGATCTTACAGCGCTCGGGAGTCGTGAGTGTGCTGATGTGTCATCGGGAGGTTCGTTCTTCAGTTCGGGGGCGGCAGGAGGAGGAGGTGGCACGGTGGGTGAAGAGGGTGACGTTGGAGGTGCTGGTTGGGTTAGCAATGGTGGAAAGAAAAGTGGGAATGTCATCATCAGAAATGAGTACGGTGAAGATAAGAATGGGAGAAGGAAAGTGGTAATGGAAAGTTTTGAAAGTGTGGGGGTCATAAGGAGCGTTGGTGTGAGGTAGAGTGATGCTGTGGTCTGCAGCATCGCAGCACCCTGTGTTACAGACCGCTGTACCGAGGCCATCAGTAAGGATGTGCACCGCACCCCCTCCCGCACCGGTGCGCACAAGTCAGGTAGTCCCCAGACTACCCACGTAAAGATGGGCAGTGAATCTCAACCAGAAAAGGGATGGATAATGGTTTCAGCAAGGAAGGAGAGGAGGTAATAGATACAGCCCATTATCAAAGGCTTACGGAAATGTGAAGGCACTTCATTTAGAGCTGCGAGAAGATTAGATGATGTTTTTAATGGTAGGGTAAATAAGGAAGTTATGAGTAATGACATTCAATATTATATTTAGGAGTTCTTTGATGTCAATGTAAACTAAATCTCTCAACTAGAAATTAGATCACTTGAATAGGATAATTCACAAACTCCCAAAAGCTGCCAGTCATCACCTGATAATGTGAAAAATAAAACTACAGTCAGCTACTGAGTTGTAGGTGTTTTCCTCTATCACTTCGTTCATAAGTAAAATTTTATTACCGTAATGTAAATACTCAGTAAAATGAGGAAAAGAAGCTCGACTTTGACAAAGTTGAAGTGAACCACTAAACTAACAAAACTAACTGTCTATTCTGTCCCCGTACCATACTGCCACGAGCTCCAACAGCAGCTTTACAGTATGGGAAGGACGATACCCACTAAGTTGTTCTTACTATGGTCAGATTTTTGCTGTGCATCAACGAGATCAGCTGAGGCATACCAAATAAACATTGGCTTCTAAAGTTCAGTGTGTTTATTTTCCAAATAATTACACTCAATGTTTGCCTACTTCACTTCACAGTTTTCACAAGTATCGGACCTACACAATCTTCACTAACTGCAGGTACACTTAATGCTTGCCAACTACACTGTTTTCACAAGTACCAGAGCTATAGAATCTTCATTAACTTCACTGACACACAACTACACTCAAACTGTACTGAAACTGACTGAAACTGCTCTAGTCTCTCCCCCATCCTTATTTAACCAACTTTGCCCGCATTGACGCGCTTGTCATCTTTTGGGTATGGGGGTGGCCCCAACTCATTGACGCGTTTGTCGCCCATAAAGCATAAAAAGTTTCATCAGAGAAAAAGTTTTCGGCCGATTGGTGTCACTGCTTGACTAGCGCTTGTCAAAAGTAATGAGTTGGTAACTGTGGGTCCTGATACCGGGAAGAGAGTGGACAGGTTATTCAGTACCAAATGATCTGTTAGTGGGGGGAGGTACTGTGCAGTTTGGCCCTTTCAGTTTCCACCCTTACCCCCGTCCTGGCCATGCAACACAGTTCACTTTACCAATAGTGCTTATGTATAGTTATTGGGCACTGTTGTGATTAGATTTGGTGTCTGCAATAGGAAATGTGATGTTTGTGAAGCATCCCTAGTCATTACCAGCAGTTGGCCCAACAAGGATTGTGCTACTGTTTCTAATCAACTACACTGCCTTTCCCCTGCACCAAATGTGAGTAATCAGCAATAGTAATAGTGACAGTGAATCATGAGAATATAGTGTGCATATCTAGCATACAAGGAATTGGTGAAATAAGTCAAAGGAGCTTAGAGGAAGGCAGGAAACCGCCCTACGTCACGACACGGCATAGATACACCGTAGTTTTTCGCATTTTTCTCGAAAACTAGGAGGCCTAGGATCACCGTTTTGGCTCAAATGAAAGCAAGGAAATTTTGCATAGGATGATAAAACATAACAGTGGTGAGAAAAGTTTTTCGGTAGAGCTCCCCTCCCCCCCCCAAAAAAAGCTGTTGTCTGTCGGAAATGGGTTTTACTTTTTCGCCTATTACTCGAACACCATACCTCGTATCAAACTGGGATCCCCAGCATTCGAAAGCTAATAAAATTCTCTTTCTAATGATCATATAGCATGTAGAGACTGACTGGTAAACATTCGACTTACGATGTTGGGAAGTTAAATCTCCCGATTGTTTATTACCGGGGCCCTAACGTACGTATAGTGTGTTTTTGTGTGCGTGTTTTTTTTTGGTTATCGTGTAGAACAAATATGAACGAATAGGAATACGTGGTTTTGTGGCAAAATAAATGTTTGGGTGGTGAAAATAAGCCGAGAATACACTTTTTTGGAGCGCGCAGCAGGCAGTGGGGGGGGAGGGGATATAAGCCCATGCATCATGCCACAGAACACTTTTAAAACTTATCTGCACACGAAAGAGTTAAGCTTCCTATATTCTAGAGTGGTCTACAACTTCTCCAAAGATCTCATGCATTCTTGAGGGAGCAACAGTTACACCAGTTACCAACTTGGAGACATCCAAAATGTCCAGAGTTTTCTTACACTGCATAACACTAAATTATTTAGCATACAAACTTATATTAAATTACATAACTTAACAAACACTTGCATAAATAAAGCAGTATAGAGACAATGAACACAAAAATCACTGTACAACTTACAAAATACCTCCACTCCCAAGAGCAGGCTAACTGGCAACTGTAACTCATAACGAGGAAAATACAAGAAGCACAGAGAACCCCCCAGTAATTCCTGACTAGCAAATCGCACATGTCAACATTACCTCCTCCCTAGTCCTTTGTCGTCCCAACAAAACTACGCAGTATATACAGACATAATCCATACTCCAAACTTAACATTTAATTATACACAAAATAATCCTTCAACATACCAGGCCTGCTCCTTTGCTGTTTCCAGCAATGTCCCCTGTGCCTCTGTACAGTCCACTCCTCATGGAAGGTCTTGGCCCTCTTCCTGATTCACATCTTCCTTTGGGAAACTGTCACTATCCTCATATATTTCAACTCCTTGGTCCCCCTCAACTTCCTCGGCTGTGGGAGAGCACAACTCCTCAGAGACATCCCAGCTGTACTGTCCTGGTACATGGTACTGTCGCAGACAAGTCACGTGTACCACCTTTGGGTGAAATTTCCTGCCTCCCCGAATCCGCTACGTTGCATCTGATAGGCAGTCCAACACAGTGTAAGGCCCATCCTAAGTCTTCTGCAGCTTCGGTGACTGTCCCATCATCCACTGAAGATTGTCCAACCAAACTTTATCATCCTTGAAGCTCACCCCACTTGCCTTGGCATCACACATGCACTTCACCTCTCCTGAAAACTTAAGGGTTCCTCACACTTCATGATGTACCTCAGCCAGCCATTCCTGAAGATGCTTCACTTAGGTGGAGGTGTCTGTAGGCAGCTCTTCACCAGGTGGTCTTCCCATTCACAAGTCAATGGTTAAACGTAACTCGTGGCCCACCATCAGTTTTGCAGACATGTAGCCAGTAGATTCATGGAATGCAGACCAATAAGCCATTAGCAATGCAGGTAATTTCTGGTCCCATTCTATTTGTCCGTCTTCACAGTACTTGGTCATTTCTTGTCCCAGGGTCAAGTTCAATTTTTCCACCATCCCATCTGACTGTGGCCTTAGTGGGGTCATCCTAGTCTTCTTGATCCCCAGTAACTTGCAGCACTCACGGAACACAGAAGACTTGAAGTTTCTACCCTGGTCAGAATGTAGCTCGTGTGGCATCTCAAAATGACAGAAAAACTGGTCAGCCAATACCTAAGCAACAGTCACAGCCTCATGATCGGAGATAGCATAGGCTTCTGGACACTTTGTGAAGCAGTTCAAGGTGACACATATATACTGGTTTCCTCTTTCACTGAATGGCAGAGGTCCAGCCATGCCCACCATGATTCTTTCCATTGGTGCACCCACCTGATACAACTGTAGAGGGGTGCAACCACATTTCTTGGGTCCTTCTTGGCACAACATACGTAACAGGCCCAACACCTCTCCAACATTCTGACACTTGCCAGTCCAGTAGAACCTCTGCCACAGCCGACATAGAGTTTTCTTCACTCCCAGGTGCCCACTAGTGATTTGGTTATGAGGCTTATCCAAGATCTTGGACCTCATTTTCTTTGAAACCACCAGATGCCGATACTTGCTGAGGCCATAGGGTATCTCCCACTGACACTCCAGTAGTCAGTTGTTCAAACAAAGAAGATCCCACTGACTCCAATAGCTCTTAGTTGCAGGGCTGAACCTGGAAACCCCTTCCCAAGATGGTCGCACTGTACTCTGCTGCAGCCACTCTAGCATTGGTTGTAAATCTGCATCCTCCATCTGCGTCCTCTTCAGGGCTTCTTCATCTGACGCTGGCCCAGTCACTATAGTTCAGCAGTATCACTTGCTAAGATTCACATTCCTACTATACTGCTTGCTGTCTGTTCTTCCATCTTCTCACACACCATCAATCATACACTGCTTGCTGTCTCTTCTTCCGTTGTCTTGGACACTCAATCAAGGTTCTTTTGCATTTCCTCACTAGTGGGGTTTCTTGGGAAAAACTGGCTGGTTGTTGCCTCTTGCCACCAGCCTTATCTTCTGCAGCCTTCTTCTTGCCGTCCTTCTCACCTGGACAGTCGTAGATGAAGTGCCCCATCTCACCAATTGTCCAACACCCTTTTGTTACAATTGTAGATTTCCTTGCACTGCTCTGTTCTTGCTCCTTCTTCCATTTGTAATAATCGTCCTTCTAGTGTCCCAGCTTTCTGCAGAACCAGCAATCTCCTCCGGTCTTTTCCCGTTCCCTCTTCCACATGTAACAGTCCTCTTTCTTATGTTCTGACTTTTCACAGTACCAGCAACTTCTTTCAAATTTTTCCGCTTCATGTACCTGCCTCTTTCTAGCATTGAATTCTGCACTATGACCTGCCTGAAAAGTGGACGTACTGGACATGACTTGGGAGTTAAATTCTAGATCCTGTGCTTCCTGCATGCTTTTGGGTTGTGCCTGCTTCACTTGCACTTTCAACACTGCACTATCAAGAGCATCAATGAACTGCTTCCTCAGAAGTCTGAGGAAGCAGTTCAGGTTAGGTGCTGCTCCAGGGTACACCTTGTATGCCATACTCTCCAGGCCATGAGCAAGCTGCTGTAGGAATTCGCCTCGAGTCTGTACACGGGTCTGGAATCTTCCTTTGTAAACCTCAGTCTGGTTCATAGTCCCATAGCTACACTCCAGCACTTCTACTAAGGACTGATGACTGTTCCTCTCCTTCACTGACGTCTGGCCCAGAATTTCCATTGTGGCACCCTTGAGGCTAGTATTAAGTTGCACTGCCCTCAGCCCATCATCCCAACCATTCTGAACAGCAAGTAACGCAAACTGCGCAAGGACAGCTTCCCAAGATATTGTACCATCAAATTCCTGGGGTTTCTTTTTAACTGTACCCCCATTATAGTCTTGCACTTTACTGGTTTGGACCTGAAAACTGAGGCATCATAATTAACCCCAGGACTTAAAATTTCTGCATTCTGATTATTCAACCCTGTAATGCTACCTTTAGATGCTTGGGATCTGTCAAAATTTACCATACATTGCCCATTCTTTTTATATGCTCCATGTACACTAGCTTGAGGCTCAGCAGTGCAATATATCTGTACAGCCACAATATTCTCACTATTTTCAAATGGTTGAGTACATGCTTCAACTAGTTATCTAAATGCTGTCTGCACTCCATCACAATTCCCTCACTAATTGTCTTCAACTGGTCGACTGCATGCTGTCTGCACTGTGTCGCATTATTGTTCACCTCATACTTCTGCTACCGTAGCTCAACGCATACTTCCCCCTTCAACTGTTGCTGCTCTTCTTTCATTTCCCCCATGAAAGCATCTAGTTGTCCCTGCATCCTCAAATGTATTTCCCTTTGTTGCTCCTGTAATGCCTCTTGAAGCTGTTCGTATTGTTACTTTTTGTTTTTAACTTTGTGCCTCTAGCTGTTCACTCTGTGCTTGCAATTGTTCTTTGATTTCTTTATTTTGTGCCTGTAATTGACCTTGGAGTTCTTTCTGTCCTTCATTGTGTGCCTGTAATTGTTCTTTGAGTTCTTTCAGTCCTTTATTCTGTGCATGTAGTTGTACACTTTGTGCTTGTAATAGCTTCATGATTGCAACCAGGGACATATCCTCTTCCTGCCCAGCTCGGGACCTTGTCTGCACACCCTGTTGCTTTACGTCGAAGATTAGATTCACTGCAGCACTTTTCTAGTGATCTACACTCCTGACACCACTGTTACATCCCCATCCCACATTGCCACAGGCTCGAACAACAGCAGTACAGTATGGGAAGGACGATGTGCAGTGAGTTGTTCATCCTACGGTCAGCCTTTTGGTGTCCATCAACGAAATCAGCTAAGGCGTAGCAAATAAACACTGGCTTCTTAAGTTCATTGTCTTTATTTTCCTAATAACTACACTTAATGTTTGCCAACTTCACCTCACTGTTTTCACTAGTACTGGAGCTATACAGTCTTCACTAACTGCAATTGCACTTGATGCTTGACAGCTAAACTTCACTGTTTTCCCAAGTACCGGAGTTATAAAATCTTCACTAATTGCACTGACACTGGACAACACTCAAAACTGCATAACACTCTTAAATTATTTAGCATACAAACTAACATAATCTAACAAATAATCACATAACTAAAGCATCACAGAGAAAATGAACACAGAAATCAATTTACAGCTTACAAAATACCTCTGCTCACAAAGAGCAGGCTAACTAGCAACTCTGACACATAGCGGGGAAAATACAAGAAGTACCGAGAGCTTCCCAGTAATTTGTAACTAGCAAATCTCGATTCTCAACATGTCTAAACATTGGGATAAATATTCTTCATAGCTTAAAACTGCTTACTTAGCTTCCCAGTCTTGGCTTTTATTATAATTTTAATCAAATAACACTTTGAGACATATGTCTATATATTATACTAACCGTTCCGCATTTTATTAGCAAAACAGTGCCCACAAAGCTCATTAACTCTCTCATGCCTGGAGCACCTTTGGTATGTCGTGCCAGCTAACGCCAGTAGATTTTTACAGAAATGAGTAAATCACAGAAACGTGACAGTATTAATAGCGTCACCATTAATCGGGGCACGGTCGTGGCACAACGCCAGGGAATTTTAGTCAGTGTTCAAGCCATCAAGCAGCTACAGGCACTTGATGAAAGCTATTGTTCTCTTAATTGTTCCTACCTTTGGGGATGCAGTAGCCGCACAGCACGCAGTCATCTGTTGTAATGTGAATCCTGCCATAGCGAGCAAAGTTGAACACCCGCTGTATCTCCTGTACGGTGGCTTGGATGTAAGGCAGGCTGTAACGTGGAGAGGGATGAGGGGTAAGGTAGAGGAGTGAGGGGTAAATTAATTTCTTGGGGGGGGGGAGTTAAACAGGGGAGAGGGGCCAAAGAAGTGAGGTGTGAGGTGAAGAGGGGTGAGGGGATAAAGGCTAGGGAAAAGGGGAATGGGCTGATGTAGTGCGGGAAGGGTAATGGTAAAGGGTAAAGAGTAAGGGTGTGAGGTAAGGTGGGGGTACGGGCTGAAGGAGAGAGGGACAGAAGGGAGTGAGGGGAGAGGGGAAGGGGGATAGAGGCAGAAGAGGAGAAGGGCGTGGAGACAGGTTGAAGAGGATGAGTTGGTTGGTAGATAGGTGGTGGGATGAGGATAGGTGATTTAGTAGGTAGGTAGTTTGGCAGGTAGGCAGTAAGGTTAAGGCAGTCTAAACTCTGGTTGTGTGAATTTTACGCTTTGATATCATGAAATCACAAATCTAATGACACCAGGGTCATATATTATTGTTTGTTGCAGGAAATTGAATGTCGTTGAACATCAGGGGACAGCCAGACAATTAACCAACAGGGCACATCCGTTTCCCTTACTTTGTTGTCTTTGACAAGCACCGGCTATCAGAATTTACTAAAGCTTTAACGGAAGACAATATCTCCATTAGATTTTATACTCCAAAGGAAACGAAAAAATCAGTCTCGTATGCCCTTGAAGCAGGGTCTACGTTGCCAGTGATGATCTGAAGGCGTAGGTCTAGAAACTCATTAATGGATCAGACCAGACGATGCTGGTTGGTTTCACTAGCTGGCAAACCATATTTGATATAATTAACTCGTAATGATCTGCAAAATATTTCATAATTGCATTGTTCACACATTCTTCTGTTTTAAAGGGGAATGACACATTATGTGGAATCTCGGTAAGCATATCGATGTACTTGGGAAATATTTGCCATTTTTAAAATGAATACCTATACTTATATTATCGGGAAATCACATCACTCATCGTCATTTGCTTGTTTCAATTTACTCACCGTTCCCTGTCAGAAAAACTAGGCAGTGTACCCTTGTCCATCACAGCGTCCAGCTCGTCCTGCATCTTCTTGATGACGTCTGGGTTTTCTGCCAGTAGCTTGACGCCCATACTGAGGGTGGAGGTCGTGCCCTCTATTCCCGCCACAAACATGTCCCACACCAGAGCCGTCAGTTGCGCCACTAAGACAAGCACCGCCAATTAGAATCGCATTATGAGTGACTTCAGATATCTCAGTTTATTCAGCACGTTAAGCTTCGCTATCCGCTCGTTTGTCAATGACGCAAACTATGTCATCATTAAAAATGATAAATAACATACAAGAGAATGTTCAGGTGTAATGTGCAAAATATATCGCTAAGGAAGTGATGCTACAAAGATGACTCTCTGACAGTTTTCATGTTTTTGTCCATAGGTAGGATAAAGCACCAATTCTGAACAGTTTATAGCCTGTCTGTATACCCAGATTCGGACACTGTAAGAGAGAGAGAGAGAGAGAGAGAGAGAGAACTGGAAGGTACAACTGCGCAATACAGTTGTTTAAAGGACTATACATTTGACCTTGCCGAGCGATCTTGACCCTCAGTTTATTGTTTTCAAAAAAGAGTCACTACTTATTATCTGTCTGACCCTCAACCCATCATTCAAGTCTGGTCCAGACTGAACCAAAACTGTTTGAGTTGACATATCCTTATGCTCTTGACCTTTGATCTATTGTTCTTAAAACTGGATCACTTCACCCTTGCCTGACCTTCAACACATCCATGAAATTTGGTCCAGACCGAATCAAAGCTGTCTGGGTTATAAAACCAAGCACCTTACTTGTACTGTGAAACTGTCCATTGAATGACTGTTCTCAAGGTTGAATCTTGAATCACTTTATCCTTGCCATACCCTCAACCCTTCCACCTAATCGGATAAGAGCTTTAGTTGAAATTTTCATGTGACCTTGACCTTATCTTTTGTTCTAAAAAAAAAAAAAGGTCACCCCGTTGAAGATCCTTAGACCTTCCAACAAGAATATATATATATATATATATATATATATATATATATATATATATATATATAGATATATATAGATATATACATATATATATATATAGATATATATCATCATCAACATCATCACCCGTTTGAGTATCCACTGCAGGACCGGCCTATCCAGACCGAAGTCGGGACGATACAGTGTATCTCTACCAAGTGGCTTAGGCTGTCTAGTAGAGATTGTACAGTATGTAGGGTAAGAAGTGCTTGTAAGTCTAACTGTAGTGTTGGAGTGGCTTTGGATGTGTGTGTAGTCTGTGAACCAAGTGTAATTGGCCGGCGCAAGCCGACTGGGTGCAAGCATACTTTACAGAAAGCGACACTGGTTCAACCACAGCACCCCTTGTGTCCGCCAATGCGGTACGTGGCCGGGTGAACATTCCCAAAGTTTATTACCCTGGCGGGGTGTGAACCCTGGCCCACCCCTGTACGAAACACACACTACCACTGTACCACAAAGGCAAATATATATATATATATATATATATATATATATATATATATATATATATATATATATATATATTGCAAGAAAGAAGGAACCAAAGGTGAGGAGCCTGTAAACCATTTCTTCCAAGAAAAAAAAAAAAAAAACAATACAAAAGAGCCAAATTCAAGATCCGATCATTTCAAGATGCCTGGACACACTACTTTTGAAAGACTGGAGATCATAAGAATTAGGAAATAAAGACAGAGGGAGACAGTTCCAGAGATGACTTGGATAAATGAAGGACTGGGAGTAACGGTTATCTATTGCATTACAGAGTTGGCGAGGAAAGGGATGAGAGTTTGTGCTAGACGGGTACTACGCACCCATCGTAGAGGTGGAGAGATGCAAGCAGACAGTTCAGAGGAGCAGTGACCATTGAAGTACCGATAGAAAATAAAGATGCAACGGTGTGGCGAACAGACAGAGGTTGAAGGGAGCCAGTAAGAGGAGGAGAGTTGATGAGATGAAATGACTTTGACTTCATCCTATTGAGAAAGCTGTATGTGGGGAGCCTCCCCACACATGAGACTTGTACTCTACACAGGGGCGAATAGAACCCATGTATAAAGTCAACAACTGTGCAGGGGTAAAAGAGGTATGGAGTCGGCTTAACACACACAATCTTTTGGAAGCAGATTTTACAAGAGATGCAATATGATCTTTCCAAGATAAGTCCCGAGTGAATGAAACGCCAAGCATGTTCAAGGATGATGCAGGATTAAGCTGGATATTAAACATTAGTGGGTACTCCTGTGCAAGATTGTGTCGGACTGATAGGTGTAAAGACTGAATTTTTGATGCATTAAAAACGAGAAGATTATTTTTACCCCAGTCTGAGATACGAGCCAAGTCAGACATTAGTTGTGCCATAGCCTCATCCCTTGTTTGTTGATGTAATTGCTGAGATGGACGTTGCGAGAATTGAATGGAAAGGTGAAGGGTGGAATCATCAGCATACGAGTGGATAGGGTTAGATGTGCAGCTTAGAAGGTCACTGATGAATAAAAGGAAGAGAGCTGTCAATAGGACAGAGCCCTAAGGAGCACCAATGTTGATAGATCTAGGAGAAGAATGATGGCCGTCTACAACAGCGGCTATAGAACGACCAGAAAGGAACCTAGAGATGAAGGCACAGATAGAAGGATCGAAATCATAAGAGGGCAGTTTGGAAATTAAAGATTTATGCCAGATTCCATCGAAAGCCTTTCAGATGTCAAGCGCAATGGCAAAGCTTTCGCCAAAGTCCCGAAAGGAGGATGATCAGGAGTCTGAAAGGTAGGTGAGAAGATCGCCAATGGAGCATCCCTGACGGAACCCATGCTGACGATCAGGAAGAAGGTTCTGATAGGAAAAATGCTTTAAAATTTTTCTATTAAGAATTGACTCGAAAACTTTTGAGAGAGAGGATGTTAAAGCAATTGGACGATACTCTGAGGGTTCAGAATGGTCATACTTCTTTGGGACTGGCTGAATGAGAGCAAACTTCCAGCAAGGAGGAAAGGTACAAGTTGAAAGACAAGGACGAAAGAGTTTGCCTAGGCAGGGTGTAAGCACAAGCACAAATCTTGAGGACAACAGGAGGGACTCCATCAGGCCCAAACGCCTTGTTAGTATTAAGGCCAGTGATGGCAGAAAATACACCAGCTGAAGAAATTTTAATGTCAGCAATGAGGAAGTCAGAAGGGGGAAGTGATGGAGAAACTGCATTGGAATTGTCTAAGATGGAATTGGAGGAGAAAGTCTGAGTGAAGAGATCTGCTATATCTGTAGAAGAAACAGCTACAGAGCCATCAGAGTAGAAAAGAGGAAAGAAGGATGATGAGGTAAAGTTGTTAGAAAGGTTTTTGGCAAAGGTGCCAGAAGTAGCGGGAAGAATTCGAGTTCGAGAGTTGAGAGCATTTAGTATGGATGAAATTATTTTTAGCAGAGTGAAGAACAGACTTAGCACGATTCTGGGTGGAAACATAAACAATATGTGATTCAGGGGTGGGTTGGCTTTCATACTTTTTATAAGCCCTCTCCTTGTTGCGGACAGCATTAGAACAAGTGTGATTAAACCAAGGCTTTCTTGCATTAGTCAAAGGGTATGAGAAAGGAATGTATGCTTCCATGCCCGAGAGACTAACCTCCATAATGCTCAAAGCACACTCAGATGGCTCCCAGCCAAGGAAGCAATAATAATTCCAGTGAAAATCAAAAAGTACTGCCCAATTCGCAGCTCCAAAATGCCACGATCGAAGTTTCTTTGGGGGGTCCACAGGCTGCACCGGAGAGATAGGACAGGTCAAGGTAATAAGGTTGTGATCGAAAGAGCCCAACAAAGAGGAAAGATTAACAGCATAAGCAGAAGGTCAAGTACATTGGAGCTCTCTCCAAGGTGGTGAGGGATAAGGGTAGGGTGCTGTACAAGCTGCTCTGGGTCATTAAGGGTAGAAAAGATGTAGGCTTGTTCACCAGGTTGATCAGTGATAGGAGAGGAGAGCCAAAGGTGGTGGTGAACACTGAAATCTAGAATGGAATTTCAGGGAAAGGAGAAATGGATAGAATGTGTTCCATTGTAGAAGTAAGATAATCGAAGAATTTTTGATAGTAGAATTAGGAGATAAGTCAACTGCGCAGATACATTTAGTCAGAGAATGACAGGAAAGCCGAAGTCAGACAGTAGAGTCAGAAGAATAAAGTTCAGGAACACGAGAGCAAGAAAAGTCGTTCCATACATATACACAATAGGCAGCTTTGGCTTAAAAATGAGTTTATAGAAAGTGGCAGGAAACAGAAAAGGGTTTGCTGTCAGTTGCCACAAACACCTTAGTCTCAGTAAGAAAAAGAATGTGAGGTTTAGATGAGAAGAGGTGGTGTTCGACAGAAAGAAAGTTAGAGGAAAGGCTGCGAATGCTGCAGAAATAAAGAAGTGAGTCAGACAGTGGTTCCAGGCATCTCGCTGAGTCGTCATCGAGAGATGGGCGGATGGGGTTATTTATGTTCACCCCCCCCCCCCGCGAACTCCGAGGCCTGGTATTTGTGTGCCAGTTTTTTATTCTTTTTTTTTGAAAAGGAAGTGTAGCGTGTACTGTGCATGTAGATTGGTGTTGACAGTTATAGAAACTTGTATTGGAGAGCATGCTGGCCTACTCTCTGTGTTACTGAAACACTGGAAAATTTCAGTAAAGGGGGATGGTCAGGAACTAGTCACGAAGCCTGATGAAATGGGAGCTCCAGCTCTCCCTATCATCAGCTTTCAGTCCACCTTAGAACTGGTGCTACAGTCTACTCCTGGTGTATATATACCGGTACTGTATATATATATATATATATATATATATATATATATATATATATATATATATATATATATATATATATATATATATATATATATATATATATATATATATATATATATATATATATATATATATATATATATATATATATATATATATATATATATATATATATATATACATATATATATATATATATATATATATATATATATATATATATATATATATATATATATATATATATATATATATATATATATATATATATATATATATATATATATATATATATATATATATATATATATATATATATATATATATATATATATATATATATATATATATATATATATATATATATATATATATATATATATATATATATATATATATATATATATATATATATATATATATATATATATATATATATATATATATATATATATATATATATATATATATATATATATATATATATATATATATATATATATATATATATATATATATATATATATATATATATATATATATATATATATATATATATGTGTGTGTGTGTGTGTATATATATATATATATATATATATATATATATATATATATATATATA